>NC_057804.1:673374129-673659932 GCF_018294505.1 Triticum aestivum
GGGAGGTCTGCTCTTCACTCGGTAGGATTTCAGATTCTTAGGGGAGCACTAGGTTGCAGCTAAGCTCCCGAGTGAGAGGTCTGCTCTTCACTTGGGAGGATTTCAGATTCTTAGGCGAGCACTGGGCTGCAACTAAGTCCCCGAGTGAGAGGTCTGCTCTCCACTCGGTAGGATTTCAGGCACTTAGGCGAGCACTGGGCTGCAGCTAAGCCCCCGAGTGGGAGGTCTGCTCTCCACTCGGTAGGATTTCAGACACTTAGGCGAGCACTGGGCTGCAGCTAAGCCTCCGAGTGGGAGGTCTGCTCTCCACTCAGTAGGATTTTTGAATTGGTGGCGCAGCTCGGAAGGAGAGGGTAGCAGTCGACCTGCACCTCGTCCTTCTTGCAGAACGCATGTTGTACTTGTACTTAGGTGAGTTCTTGGACTGCAGCTAAGCCTCCGAGTGGAAGGCTGGCTTACCACTCGGTAGGATTTTATTTATCTTAGGCGAGTGCTTGGACTGCAGCTAAGCCTCCGAGTGGAAGGCTGGCTTACCACTCGGTAGGATTTTATTTATCTTAGGCGAGTACTTGGACTGCAGCTAAGCCTCCGAGTGGAAGGCTGGCTTACCACTCGGTAGGATTTTATTTATCTTAGGCGAAACGGATTTCGCAGCTAAGCCTTCGTGTGGGAGACTGACTCACCACTCGGTTAGGAATTTTTTTACAGACTTAGGCGAATCGGATTCGTAGCTAAGCCACCCACTGGGGGATTGTTTTATATGGACAAAAGTAATAACAATCACTGGGAAAACTATAAAGCTCTTGTTTTTGATAAATAAACTACAGGAGTACTTTTATTACAACTCATCCGAGTGAATACTTAAGTGTAAAAGGGGCGGAGAAGCTCCGCGTTCCAAGCTCGGGGCTCGTCGATCTGATGCTCGACATTGTAAAGACGGTATGCTCCGTTGTGGAGAACCTTGGTGACGATGAAGGGACCTTCCCAAGAAGGAGCAAGCTTGTGTGGTTTCTGCTGGTCCATTCGGAGAACTAAATCTCCTTCCTGGAAGGCTCGACTCTTCATGTTTTTGGCGTGGAAGCGACGCAAGTCTTGTTGATAAATGGTCGATCTGATCAGAGCCATCTCTCTTTCTTCCTCTAAAAGGTCGACTGCGTCCTGCCGCACTTGTTCTGCTTCAGCTTCGGTGTAGAGCTCGACTCGAGGAGCATTGTGGAGCGGCAAGACTGCTTCAGCCCCGTAGACCAAGAAGAATGGAGTTCTTCCAGTCGACCAGTTGGGTGTGGTCCTTAACCCCCAAAGCACCGAGGGAAGTTCGTCAATCCATGCACCAGCCGCATGCTTGAGATCCCGCATCAAACGGGGCTTCAACCCTTTGAGAATCAAACCGTTGGCTCATTCTGCCTGTCCATTCGACTGCGGATGGGCGATTGAAACATAGTCGACTCGTGTGCCTTGAGATGTGCAGAAAGCTCTGAATTCTTCAGAATCGAAGTTTGACCCGTTATCAGTGATGATGCTGTGCGGGACTCCATATCTGAATACCAGTTCTCTGATGAAGCTGACAGCAGTACCGACATCGAGGTTCTTGATGGGTTTAGCCTCGATCCACTTAGTGAACTTGTCGACTGCTACCAGCACATGGGTAAAACCGCTTCTGCCTGTTCTCAAAGGACCGACCATATCCAAACCCCACACTGCAAAGGGCCAGACGAGTGGTATAGTCTTCAAAGCTGACGCGGGCTTGTGTGACATATTGGAGTAAAACTGACATCCCTCACATTTGTCGACTATCTCCTTCGCCATTTCATTCGCTCTGGGCCAATAAAAACCAGCTCGGTATGCTTTGGTCACGATGGTCCGAGAAGACGCATGATGGCCGCAGGTCCCCGAGTGGATGTCGTTGAGAATCATTCGACCTTCCTCCGGTGTTATGCATTTCTGGCTGACTCCAGTCGCACTTTCTCTATATAACTGACCTCTCATGACGGTGAAGGCTTTGGACCGGCGGACGATCTCTCGAGCTTCTTCTTCATTCTCGGGGAGTTCCTTCCTCAAAATATAGGCGATGTAGGGCACTGTCCAATCAGGAGTGATGACCAAAACTTCCATGATCAAGTCGACCACCGCTAGGACCTCGACTTCAGTCGGATCTGTGGCGCTTTTAGGCTGCGGGGCTTCTTCAGTGAAAGGATCCTCTTGAACCGATGGTGTGTAGACATGTTCCAAAAACACGCCACTCAGAATGGCTTCCTTCTTGGAACCTATCTTCGCCAAGTCATCGGCTGCTTGATTTTTCAGTCGGGGAACGTGATGGAGTTCTAACCCTTCGAATTTCTTTTCAAGCTTCCTCACTGCATTGCAGTATCCAGTCATGGCTGGGCTTCTCACGTCCCACTCCTTCATCACCTGATTGACCACCAAATCTGAGTCGCCGTAAACCATAAGGCGACGGACGCCGAGTGAAATAGCCATGCGCAACCCATACAACAGTGCTTCATATTCTGCTTCATTGTTGGAGGAATCAAAGTGGATCTGGAGCACATATCTGAGCTTATCTCCTCGGGGAGAAACCAGAACTACCCCAGCACCAGAACCATTTAACATCTTAGAGCCATCAAAGAACATGGTCCAATGCTCCGAGTGAACTTGAGTCGGCTGCTGCTACTCAATCCACTCGGCAAGGAAATCTGCTATAGCCTGGGACTTAATGGCTTTCTTTGCCTCGAATTTGATATCAAGGGGAAGGAGTTCAATCGCCCATTTAGCCACTCGGCCAGTTGCATCTCTGTTGTGCAGAATCTCTGACAATGGTGCGTCGCTGACGACTGTAATGTCATGATCAGAGAAATAGTGGGCAACCTTCTTCATGGTCATGTAGATCCCATATACGAGCTTCTGATAATGAGGATATCTTTGCTTCGATGGGGTCAAAACTTCAGAGAGATAATACACTGGGCGCTGAACTTTGAAGGTTTTCCCTTCTTCTTCCCGCTCGACCGTAAGTACTGTACTGACGACTTGTCCTGTGGCTGCAATATAAAGCAACAGAGGCTCTTTGCTGATTGGAGCAGCAAGCACCGGCTGGGTGGAGAGCAGAGTTTTTAACTCGGCAAATGCTGCATCAGCTTCTGGAGTCCACTCGAACTTGTCTGCCTTCTTCATCAGTCGGTAAAGGGGCAACGCCTTTTCACCGAGGCGAGAGATGAATCGACTTAACGCGGCCAAGCATCCAGTAAGCTTCTAGACATCGTGCACACGCACAGGGCGTTTCATTCGGAGTATGGTGCCAACTTTTTCTGGGTTAGCATCGATTCCTCGTTCGGAAACGAGAAAACCGAGTAACTTCCCGCCAGGTACTCCGAATGTGCACTTTGAGGGATTGAGCTTGATATCATACCTCCTGAGATTGGCAAATGTTTCAGCTAAGTCAGTCAACAGGTCGGAACCCTTTCGCGACTTGACCACGATATCATCCATGTATGCTTCCACATTCCGACTGATTTGAGTGAGTAAACACTTTTGAATCATTCTCATGAATGTGGCTCCGGCATTCTTGAGGCCGAATGGCATGGTAATATAGCAGAAGCACCCGAATGGGGTGATGAAAGCTTTTTTGATTTCGTCGGGCCCATACAGACGGATTTGATGATACCCGGAATAAGCGTCTAGAAAAGACAATCTCTCGCACCCTGCGGTCGAGTCGACAATTTGGTCGATGCGAGGGAGAGGAAAATGATCTTTTGGGCAGGCCCGATTGATATGTTTGAAATCAATGCACATACGAAGGGAATTGTCCTTTTTGGAAACCATAACAACATTGGCGAGCCACTCAGAGTGGTATATCTCTCGGATGAACTCTGCTGCAAGGAGTCGAGCCACCTCTTCGCCAATGGCCTTTTTCTTCTGAACGGCGGACCGTCGAAGATGTTCCTTAACAGGTTTTGCCTTTGAATCGACTCTAAGGCGATGCTCAGCCAGTCCCCTGGGAACACCTGGCATGTCAGCTAGCTTCCATGCGAAGATGTCCCAGTTCTCACGGAGGAACTGGATGAGCGCTTCTTCCTATTTAGAGTCGAGTGTAGTGGAAATATGGGTCGGAGCTGCATTGGGATCAGTCGGGTGGATGTGAACTGGCTTCGTCTCATCGGACGACTGAAATGCTGACTCTGTGGCGGGCTTCTTGGCCCGCAGTAAATCACTCGGATCTGCGTTCTTCTTGTATTCTTCTAGCTCTAACACTGTTATCTGGTCATCCGCAATCTTTGAGCCTTTCTGGAAACACTCTTCTGCTTTCTTCCGGTTACCGGTGACGGTGATCATGCCTTTGGGGCCAGGCATCTTTAACTTGAGGTACACATAACATGGTCGAGCCATGAAGCGGGCGTAGGCTGGTCTTCCCAAGATGGCGTGGTAGGCGCTCTGGAAATCCACGATTTCAAATGTCAGCTTCTCTTTGCGGAAATGCTTCGAGTCGCCGAACACCACATCTAGAGCTATTTGGCCGAGTGACTCAGCCTTCTTTCCTGGGATGACTCCGTGAAAACTCATGTTGCTGGAACTGAGCCTGGACATCGGAATGCTCATTCCCTTGAGCGTCTCTGCATACAGTATGTTCAACCCGCCGCCGCCATCCATCAATACCTTCGTCAGTCGAGTGCCCTCGACGACCGGGTCGACCACCAGTGCTTGCCTCCCAGGGGTGGCAATATGAGTAGGATGGTCCGACTGGTCGAAAGTAATGGGAGTTTGCGACCATCTCAGATAGTTTGGTGTCGCCAGTGCGACCATATTGACTTCTCGGTTGATCACTTTCAGTCGACTTTTGCTCTCTACATCAGCAAAAATCATCAGAGTGGAGTTGACATGAGGGTACTCTCCATCACTATCCTGCTTGTCCTCAGCCTTGTCCGACTCCTTCTCTTTGTCCTTCGGTTGTTTCCCTTGGAACTGCTGGATTAAGAGCCGGCACTGGCGAGTGGTATGCTTTGGGTAGATGAAGTTACGCTCTTCGTCTTTCTTCGTGTGGATATGACACGGTAGGTCCATCACATCATTACCCTCCTTATCTTTTACCTTCTTGGGGTTCCAAGATCCTTTGGGCTTCCCTTTAAATTTGCCATGTGTCACGGCTAGAGCCTCTCCAGGAGCTGCTGGCTCGGCCTTCCGTTTTTGCTTCCGATTGGAGTTTCCTTTATCCGACTGACTCGGCTTATACTTGCCGCTGCGGAGTCGGTCCTCTTCTTCGCCGTTGGCATTCTTGGTGGCTATTTCCATCATCCGACTCAGGGTCATGTCTCCAGTTCGACCAAACTTCAGGCTCAACTCTCTGTTCTTGACACCCTCTTTGAAGGCGCAAACCGCTTGATGGTCCGACACATTCTCTACAGTGTGATGCAAACTGATCCACCTCTGGATGTAATCTCTTAGTGTTTCACTCGACTTTTGTACACAAACTTGTAGCTCAGTCAGTCCAGCAGGTCGCTTGCAAGTTCCCTCAAACGTCCTGACGAACACTCGAGAAAGATCTTCCCAGGTGTAAATGTTGCTGGGAGCTAACTGATTCAACCATGCCCTGGCTGAACCCCCTAGCATAAGTGGCAAATGTTTCATGGCCACCTCATCATTACCGCCACCAATCTGAACAGACACTCGGTAGTCTTCGAGCCAAGTTTCAGGCTTAGACTCTCTGGTGAACTTATTCACCCCAGTCGCCAACCTGAAGTTGGGGGGTATCACTGCGGTTTTGATCGCTCTGCTAAAACATTCTGGACCTGAAACATGGACTCGGCTGCTTGTGGGCACATCTCTGTCATGACCACCTCTATGAGCTCTGTTTCGGTCGACCAAACCTTGCACGATGATGGATCTCGCGTCAAAGCCTGGCTCTCTGGGGTCGACTGGAGCTCTCCGCCCAACACTGAGCTGGCGTCTGTCATCTTGCTGCTGATGGGCGTTAGACCCACTTCTCGGAGGAGGAGTGGGCACTCGACGCCTGTCATCACGATCAAATCGATCATCATAGAGGTCCCGCCGGTCTTCACGTCCCATGCGCCTCGGAGGCGACCTTGGACTGTGAGCCGACTGAACAGTATTCGCAGCGACAGATCGACTGTGAATCCTGTTACGTGACTGTGACACAGCTGAATTCTGATCTCCTGCTGCCCGGAGCAAATCTCTGATCTGCATCAAGCCTCTTCCAGCCTCTGACTGAGAGGGCTGAATTGACTCCGCTATGCGGGCTGCGGCTGCCAAATTCTGAATTGGGGTTCGATATACCTGAGTTGGTTGCGGAAAGAGCTGACGTCGATTGGAGTTAGTCGCTCGTTGACGCGCACGCTCGTCGAGTGCTCGCTGAAGGTTCTCCAGTCGAGTGCGTTCAGCCAGGTTGGCTAAACGCGCCTCTTCCAGGGCACGAGCCTCAGGAGTTTCTCCTGCAATGGGAGTATGCAGGGCATCCATGTTCCGGCGGCGAAGTTCTTCCCTCTGCTGGGAAGTGAGCGGCTCGGGTTGGTACTCTTCATGGGCTTGAGCAGGGTCGTCCTCGTCGTCCATCCCGTCGCCGCGGGGGAAACCGAGAGGGCTACGGGGCCCGTCGACCATCAGGACCTCCGCCGCCGGATCACTGCTATCGCACTCGGATGCAGTCTCTACGGAGCCAGTCGAACAGGCCGTAGAGAGATTCGTCGGGCTCAATCGCCGCGACTTGGGTGGTGGCCGACTGGCGAGCCACTGCGTGTCTCACCCATCGCTGGAGCCTCGACCGACCGGAACGCTTGCGCTGGCGGGAGACAGGGAGGGAGGACAGCGCAGGAGTCGACCGGTATGGGGTCGACGGCTGCCGCAGCAAGACGCCGAGGACACACGCCCGAAAGTGCGTCGCCCCGCGGACGGGGAGCGCGTCGATGTCGAGTGGTGCCTCCTGGAGCCAAGCGGAGTCGTCGGCGATGAAAGTGAGCGCACCGAGACAGATCTCGTGGCCCTCGACCAGAGCTCCGCCGGAAACCATGATGAAGGCGATCGGACAAATTGCAACTTCTCCAAAAAAGTCGCTAAGACACCTGCCCCACGGTGGGCGCCAACTGTCGTGGTTCTAAGTCTGACAGTAGAATGGGGGGTAAGTATGGAAAGGCAAGGTCCTAGCTATGGAGTAGTTGTACACATGGGTATTTAGCGAGTTCAGGCCCTTCTCTGAGGAAGTAACAGCCCTACGTCTCAGAGCCCGGAGGCGGTCGACTGATCTCTGTGTATATGAGTTACAGGGGTGCGAACCCTTCTACCAGTGGAGGGGGTGGCTTATATAGAGGACGCCAGGACCTCAGCCAGCCCACGTAGAGAAGGGTTAAAGTACATTAAGGCTGGGCGTTACTGGTAACGCCCTACATAAAATGTCATCATGACCATTAAGACTATTCAATTACAGACCGTTTGGATGCAGAGTAGATCCTGAACTTCTGATGGTCGAGTGCATCTTCATGGTCGAGTGTCTTCTAGCCAGTCGAGTGGAGTCTCCCTTGGTCGAGTGGAACTTCTCTTGGTCGACTGGAAGGTAGCTTCGTATGATGATGTCCTTGGGCATGGTATCCTAGATAGGTCCATGACCCTACCCTAGGTACATAACTTCATCACCGCTCGTCCTCCTCGCTCTCCCGATAGACGGCCGCCAGGGCCGTCTGGTAGGCATCCTCTATCGCCTGGTCTTCCTCCTTGACGATGAGCGGCGGCGGCGGCACGCTGTGGTCGACCTCGCGCACGCCGCGCCGCCTCGCCTCCTCGTGCTCGAAGGCGAACCAGCGCGCCCAGTTGGGCGAGTCATAGGCGTAGGCCTCGTCGCCGCGCTGCTTCGGCGTCAGGAGCGCCCGGCGGCGACACACCTCCTCTGCGTGCGCCCTAGCCGACCGCGGCGCCGCCGGCACTGGGATCCTTTCCGGATCCAGATGCCAGTCGTGCGGCAGCGTCACGTCGGGGTACGGCAGCGACACGCGGTGGCGTGAGTGTCATTCCGCCTGATGCACGGGCACGTTCACCCGCTGCCTCTGCCGGCGCAGGCGGAGGCGGGGTGAACTCCGCGGGGAAGGGGACGGTGGGGGCCTTGCCCTTCGACTTGCTGCTGCTGCCGGAGAAGAGCCCCATTTGGGCGGCTGGGATGGCTAGGGCTTGCTTGCCGGCGATGGGGAAGCGAGCGTGGCCTAGATGGGGACGGAAACTGGATGAGGACGGCCCCGCCACACGCTCGGCTTAAAAAAGGACAACCGCCATCACTAACGCGTGGGCCCGGAGTCTTAAATTAAGCTGACCGGCGAGGGGACAGGTAGTTGGGCGACCGCCAGGTGAGACGCGGCAGACATTGAGAGGCGCGCGTCTGCGCCGACGCATTTGGGGCACAAATTTGGGCACCAAATGCGTTGGCACAGATGGGTTTTGGGTTTGGGTCGGCACGTTGGGCCTCCACTTTTGTCCGTGCCGACCCAAACGGACAGCGGCGGACGAAATGGGTCGCCCCGTTGGAGTTGCTCTAAGCTTACTTATATTGAAACCAAATCATAAGGTGAACCCTTGTTTCAACACCACTTTTTCTACTACACATGCACCAGTTCTTTCTTCATATATAATACTCCCTCCGTCCCATAATATAAGAAGGGCATTTATCTTTTACATTACACTAGTGTCAAAAAAACGCTCTTATATTACATTACGGGACAGAGGGAGTATCAATCAAAACACAAGTCAGGAGGGAGGACAAGAAGAACCGCAGAGACACGATGGTGAGTTTGCAGACCAAAACCGTGACACTCAAGGCCGAATCATTTGCTTGTGTTGCCTTGAGAGAACCCAACAACATGGTGACCTCCTCTTAATTCACCTGGCCTTCTTAACCAGTGTGAGTGTGGAGGTGCGGAATTCTGCGTCATCTTTAATGAAGCTCCACCAGAGATAGGTGAGGGGAACGGTGCTCGCGTGCCACAGCGAATGCGCATCCGCATACCCCTTGTACGGAGGGAAGTCAAACACCTCAAGAAGCATAGCTAGAGCTCCTCCAAACACAACGACCCAAAGCTTCAACCGTGGCGGATGACGGGTCACGCCAGCCCAGGTTGCCCATGCCACAATTTGAATCACACCCATCGCCACACAGACTTTCATGTTCCATCCTGAAGAAAAAGGCAGGCACATAAACGCAGCAGATGCACATGAATTAATAATATGTTTGTGCAAGTGTGTGTAAGGTAAAGATGATCTAGAAGCAAAAGGAACTTTACCGTAGTCAAGCTCGTAGAAGTTAAGATACAGGATGTGTGTTGTGACGAATGCTAGAATAGGTGCAGCAACCATCACCCTGGCAGGCCCCTCCTTGACATTAAAAATTCTTAGCAATGTAACGATTAAAGAGTAGCCAAGTACGGCCACAGCTGAAGAGTAATCCAATTTCTCAGTCAGGTCTATATCCCTACAACACAAAATGAATGAATGAATGAATGAATGAATGACGCTGAGCAAGATATCAAACCCAATATATTATTATCACAGCAGCATGCCCAAGCTTTGATTGAGCAAACGTGCACCTGGTATGGAATACGGAGCTCCAGATCCATGCATTCATTGATAATATTGCATAGATATGCCATAAGCCAGTGTATTCGTAGTACGTCCTCTTCGTCTGAGGTCTAAGAGGTAATCTGCATTTCACTAGCAGGTAGAACGAAAGCCAGCCAGTGAAGTGCATCAATAGGTTGAGAGCAGACAGTGCGGCCGAGAGGGGCTCCTGATACATACACGGCAAACAGGTTAGTAGTAGTAGTCATCATGGTGAAATACTAGTAAGTATCACTACTCATCAACGTACAAGCCAAATGGTTACATGCCTGGAAGACAGAGACACGTTTGAAGGGCCATTTTCCATGATATTGAACAGGGCTCAGGCCACCTAATCGCCGTTCCTCTTCTCTTCGCATCATGCAGTAGTAGCGGCAGTCTGTCATACAGTTTAGTTGCTTCCACTGCATGCCAAGGGCCTCCTGTGTGTACCAAGAACTTCCAGCAGATATGCTGTCGTTCTCCCGGGACTGGCAGTGGCTGATGATGTTGCTCCCAATAATCCCCGTATTCTGACACTCCCCCACACAAGTTCTGCAGGTCAATCACAACGCAAGTTACCAGGAACTTCTAAACAGTGTGACATCATAATGAAGTACAGCCCCTAACACAATGTATAACTCCTAACCAATGGTTCTACAATATGTGGCACAAATCAAGAGTGATAAAAAGAAAAAAATTCCAACGATAACTGAGGCAACGATGTCACAATAGTTAGCTAAAGGTGGTCAGTAGATGCACAGCAACTGCTGCAAAAATGAGTTTGTCTGTTATAATTTCTCTTTTCATAATCAAACAAACGTGTAAAAAGACATACTATGTTTTTTTTCAGACACAAATTTAATGGTTTAATTTTTGTGACACATAAGCCACATTTTACTAGTTAAATTCATGGTCAAAAGTTGACTTACAAAAAGAGTGTGTGCCTTCTTTTGTAGTCGGAGGGGAGTACTGACCCAGTATTTCAGTCAAGTCGGCAAGAAACAAAAACATATCTCACAAGTCACAATGAAGTAACAAGAAAGGATCAAATATATTGTAACAACCAACAACCATTATAGTCCTTGACATAAATAATTTCAGTCAAGTGAGTACGAGAACAAAACATACTGTATTTCACAATGAAGTAACACAAAAGGATCAAACATATAGTAACAGCCATTACCACAATAGGTATGATATGTTTATAAAAAAAAAAAAAAAAGGGCAACCTGGTGCATGTAGCTCCCGCTTGCGCAGGGTCCAGGGAAGGGTCCGACCACTTTGGGTCTATAGTACGCAGCCTTTCCCTACATTTCTGTAAGAGGCTGTTTCCAGGACTTGAACCCATGACCTCATGGTCACAAGGCAGTAGCTTTACCACTGCGCCAAGGCTCCCCTTCAGGTATGATATGTTTATACACTTTTAAATTGCTCTTAAGTAGGTGCGGTAGTATAGTGACCAGAGTTGCATCTAACAACCTCTAGCTAGTGCTCCTCTGAATCTAATAATAAATTGTTTGACCTGCGGTCTCTCTGTCCATCTAATGAGTGTGACGAACTAATTTAGCATGGCAAGAATACCAATCGTGTATCACACTTAATCTTTGTGCATCAAATCTAATCTAAAGGATGTAAAATGGGAGACAAAATTGTGTAACTCAAAGTATGGCACCATCTTCTCACATAATATTCCCTCCATCTGAGTGCTTGTGACTGGATCCACTTAGCTGAATCCACCTTTCTACCAATTTACTAGTTACACTAGAAAGTAGGTGCGGTAGCAGGAACGATGATATGTTTGCTGTCCCACACTTAGCTGAATCCCCCACACGAGTTGTGCAGGTCGAGTGCGAAGCCGGACCTCTCCTTCCTCTGCATCCTTCATAGCAGAAACAATAATCTCCGTATTCTGACACTCCCCCACACTTAGCTGAATCCCCGCGGGACTAATTGTTCTCAATTCTTAAATAAAATAAAAAGAGAACGCATCCACAATAGTTTTAAGGTTGTATCGTTCCATTGGCAAGGCGAAGTCAAAAAAATAACCATGTTAGATGGACGACAGTGTCCAGTTTTCCTTGCAGTTGAGATATTTGCAATCAATCAAACTGTAGGATAGTCAATAATGGATTCCAGTAGCAACAAGGCTAAGATATCACAATTTGGAGGTAGAAAAAGAGATTTAATAATATTTTTAACCAACTAGTACTAGTGTAGGTAGGTAAGATGAGGAAACATGAGGTAAAGTTTTTTAACCCAGTTACACATCAACATGATATATTCAGATCTGGAAGGGAATCAATCAAGTATAATAAGAAAACAAAGAGCAATGGTACATCGATCATGTGCAAGTGCTGCAACAGGAGATGAGTCACCATACCTGTAGTGCGGATCAGCATCTCCCCGGCTGGCCTGGACGGAGACGGAGACGAATATCCCAGCGAGTGCAAGAAGGGAAGCCAATCGAACTAGGCAGAGGAGGCTGCTTCTGGCCATCCCTCACGGCGGCAAGCAGTAGTAGCAGGTATGGATTCGTTGGTTACTGGGCAAGAAAGGGATCTTGACTAGACCTACACCTACACCTGCACGGAAGTCGAGTCGAGTCCTAAAATGCAGCGACACACACAGATATGTAGTAAATTCGCCATTTTGGAGAAGCAGAAACGCATATACATACAAGGAACAGCGGATTACCTTCTTCTTCCTGTTTGCTGTCCCGCGGCGAGTGCCAAGAAGTGGAGATCTAAACCGGCGAGCGAGCGAGCGAGGAAGGAGAGGACGACTTGGATCTCCAGGAATGGAACGATGCAGAGGAGAGGAGAGGAGAGGAGAGGAGGCTGCTCGGCCTCAGCGGCGAGGCTATGCTATGCTATGCTAGACGCAGCCTGCAGCCACCGACCGCCGCCGGCAGAATCGGAGGTCGACTGGGTGTGGGTGGCTGGCTAGGTCTCTCGATTTTTCTTCTTTTCTTTTCTTTTCTTTTCTTTCTGGGCCGGGCCGGACCGGGCCTGGCTATTTTTCAGGCTGGAAACACAAGTCCGAGCCCATCCCAAAAAAAATGCAGTAAATCAAGGCCGGACAACCCCTCAAAAAGAAAAGACATTCAAGTCTACGCGTCGGCCGGCCGGCTCATCTTTTGAAAACATTAACTTAACCGGGTCGCAAGCTGTTGGATCCACCATGGGATAGTCGTTCGATCCGACTAACGTCGCTTGCACCATGATATGGGTCGTGTTGTGCTCCGTCCGATCCAACTCACGAGGTTTACAAAATGGATCATGTTGCGCGCGAAGGCTTGGCCCGCGTGGCACTCGAAGGTTTTGCAACCAGACCTTTGCAACACAAGCCATCAGTGGCGAAGTCAGGATTCGAGTATAGGGGGGGCGAGTATGTACATTGATCGAATCTCGTTGATAATTACTAGTTGCTTCTACTAAAATTGTTGATCGTTGGGGAGGGGGGGGGGGCAGGCCCCTGCTCGTCCCCCCTGGCTCCGCCCCTACAAGCCATGCATGTTGCCACCGATACAAGCCCTCCTTAGCCGACCAAGAAACTAAGTGAAGACACAAAGAAAACCAAGAGAGAAATAATAATAATAAACTTTAAAAATGAGAGAAAACTAGTACAACAACCAAACAAAACCACAAGCGTCGGTACTGAAACATAGCGAACGGAAACATAACACAAAAAATGGGTCGGTGTAGTAGCTACATGGGGGAGGAGGATTCTTTAGGAGAGAGAGAGAGAGATGTTATACTCCCTATAAGCGAGATGTAGTCTTCGCGTAGGGCGTACACAAGATCTGACTCGGGTGCGGCCCAATATCTCTCCTCCCAATGGCTTTTGGGTTGGGTTTTCTATGGTCTTCCTTTCATCGTTTTTTACATTTTGTTGTTTTTCTTAAAGAACATTTTATTTCTTGAACTTTTAAAAATTGTGGATTGTTTTCCACTTTTTTGTGACCATTTTCAAATATGTGAACTTTTTTCAAATTCGCAAACAATTTTTGAAGTTGTTAACACTTTTCAAATTCATGAACATTTTCCAAGTTCACGAACATTTTTTATGAACATTTTTCAAATTCTTCAACTTAAAAAAATGTAAACTTTTCAACTCAATGTTTTTTTTTCAAATTCATGAACTTTTTCCCAAATTCAATGGCCAACAACAATCATCAGCGGTCAATGCTTGGATGTCAATAGTCAGTGGTCAGGGTGCAAATAGTCTCATGGGTCGCGCCCCATATAGTGCCGCTATGAGCACGAGAAGCCTAGCAGGCGCTTATTTCGTTTTTGTGTTTCTTTTTTATCCTTAGCATCTAGCCAAGTTTTTGATGGGTTGAAATAATGAAATACTGGCTCGCCTTTGGTTGATTGTGATTTGAAGCATACAGATCTTTGTGTTGTTGAAAGGCTATCGAACTGAATCTGTCGGTATGAGTGTATTTTTTTTCTTTTGAATTTAAGAAACCATAGGGGGGTGCACCTCAAAATCTCAATATGTGAGCTTATATAAACCATATTATGTACATTGTGCAATCCCGGCCAGGCACGGCACGACCCGGCCCGCTGAGGCATGATTATTATTATACGGGCCGTGCCGTTTAGCACGTGCCATGTAGTGCCGGCCCAGCTATCCCGGCCCGTTTGGGCACCTATACACACGTACGTGCACCATCGCCAACCTCACACCACTTCTTTGTTGCTGGCTGCTCTGCTACAGTGCCTTAATATTACTCCGCCGCCGACCAAGAAGGGAACCGCGACGACGGCAAGCGGTGCCCTTCCTCCCCCATCCGCCCTCTTCCACACCTCTCATCCCCCTCCCTTTCTCCAGCTCCTCACCGCCCCCCATGGCGTCCGCCAGCTAGCCGTCGATCCGCTCCTTCCGGACTCCCCCCCTCCGACCCCAGATCCACTTCCTAGCCCACGACCCCGACTGCCCAGCGACCTATCCAACCTAGCTACTCCAGAATGGCGGCGTATCAGTGCGAGCTTTCCTCAGCCATCGCGGCGGAATCCGAGGACAGGTCGTTGGTGTTCAAGGTGCGCGGATACTCAAGGCCCCCCCCTTCGCCGTGGAAGGCCACGACTGGGTGCTCAGGTATACTACCCCCACGGCTGCTTGGCAACAGGTGCTGCTGCAGGTTACCTGTCCCTGGTTATCCACACCGCCGACGGCAAAGGATGTGACCGTCAAAGCAGAAACTCGTATCTCTGCCTCATGGTGAGGAAGGCTGGCCTGGAGCACTCGGGGGACATAGTAGATGACTGCTTCAGCGTCAGGTGTGATCTAACTCTCAAGGATGTCGGCGAGCAGTTCCTCTTACCTAGTTAAAAGTTGAATTACTGAACCAGCTAGTTTTTTTTTTTTTGCCGCTGTTTTTGGTTGAGCTTGTCATCCATTGTAGATGACGGCAACATATATGTTATAATCCTGTTTGTTCTGGGCTTCAGGCTGTCTTTGGGAGTGACGATAACCTTTGCTAGCTTTAGAGTGTTTATTATTATATATGCAGTTGCTTTTGAGCGAGCTCCTCATATATTGTACTCCCTCCGTCCGCAAATACTTGCTGACATAGACTGGAGAGTATCAGCAAGCATCACATATTCATCATACTTGCGGACAGCAGCTGATGGATTTCGAATCGATTTGTCACCTCCCTTGTGATCCCTGCCTAGCATAGCATATTTGGAGTTTCTGTCATGCAAGCGTGCTGCCAATCTGAACTAATACAAATACAATACAATACAATACTGACCAATATAAGCTCGCTTAGACTAGGGATAACAACCAACACCTCATGGGATGGATCTGAACAATAGATGGCCGAGTTTCGATTTGTCTTCCAAAAAAAAAGGGGCATCTATCTACACTAACAGCACAGGTCAAAAGGGTGAATTGACGCACTTGAGACATCAGTAAGAGAAAAATCTTCTAGTTTCAAGCTTCAGAGACTTTTTCAATTGACCAGAGTGCAACCCAAGAATAAAAATGCATAAGCGACCAGCGAGGTAAGGAGTTCCAGACACCAAGTGCGCGGGAGAATAATTGCTTAAGATTGTATGACAATACCTTAACCTTACAATACAGCACAAAACTGATGGAATCTCATAAGCATGAAGTGTGACATAGAGCAGTGAGCAAGAAAAACATACAGCAAAGTCTTCAGAACCCAAGGAAATGATAAAAGGCGTGCATTCCAGGTTCATTCAACACAAGTTACGAATTGGCAAAACAGCAGGCTTCAATTGCAAAATTTGCAATTCGCCATTGAAAATGCCAGGGCAACAAACAAAGCAAATAATTCAGTAAGAGTCTGTCGCAGCTAAACAAATAAATGAAAATGACCACTGGTTCAACAATACATAACTCAGAATGATTCAAAACTTATGAAGACAAAATTAATTTACAAATCTACTTTACAATACGCGGTTCTTGAAATGCAGGCTTATTAAATGGGCCACCTCGGCTGCAGCCCATGTACATTTTTCTCTTCCTTTTCTCTGCCTTTTTACAATACTAATGAATCAACCATATTATATTTGATAATACAAATGTAAACTAAATACTGTTTTACAAATATTTAATATTTGTACATAGTATGAAAAATAAGAAAACATTTGTAACTTTCCAACAAAGTCATGCGTTTTACAAAAAGTGTTATGCAAAGCCATTTGATTAAATAATTGTTCATGTAATTTTTGAAATGTTATCAAACCCTTTTTAAGTCTTCATGCACCCCTCAAAAAGGAAAATGTTCATGCAATTTTAAAATGTTGGTGAAAATTAAGAAAAGATAAAATAGAAGGAAGAAAGAATAAAAATCAAAAACCAAATACAAAAAGAAAACCAGATGAGAAAGTCGATGATGATGTCGCGAATAATGATGATGGTGCTGGATCTCGATGTCGTGGCCTTCGTTCTTGAGTCGATGGCCTCAGTAGCGGCGGCAGGAAAAAGGGACACCCCATACACCCTTTGGGGACACTGTAGCACTGTAGCTACAGTGCTGCTACAATACCCAAAGGAAATGCATCTCACGTCCCAGGCAGCGGGCCGAGCTGCGTGGGGTCTGTCTCCGCCACTGGATGGTTTGGTGGTTGTCCTTCTCCTGATTCTCCTACCGGATCTCTTCCGGAGGTGAGGCTTTTGCTACTGCTTCATAGGGTGGAGCCTCTCTCTCTCTTCCACATTCACCACATCCAATTGCAGGAGGTAAAAAGTACTCCGTCCATCCATAATATAACATGTTATTACAACAAATATGCTATCAGGACGAGAGAAGGCCGCGCCGGTTGGTACGACGGCGGGTACGAGCGTACAAGCAACTCCAACCCGCCGACCAATTTCGTATGCGTGTGTCCGTTTGGATCAAAATAGACACAAAAGTCGACCCAACGCGCCGACCCAAACAGACGCGCGTCTGCTTCTCGTCCGTCAGGCGACCCATTCCAGGCCCAAATTTAGGCATCGTTTGCGTCAGCGTAGACACGAGGCGATCACGTGCGACGCCCGCCTACTCCTTCCCCTGGGTCGTCAGTCGGTGGAACATAGGCCATTCTCTTCCTCCCGTCGACAGCCAGCACACCCAGGCGCCCTACCCTGTCGCCGTCGCCGCTAAGTTTTGGTGCCCATGCTAGCCGTCCACACCCACATACCTCCCCTCCCCCGCAGCACGCTACCTTCCAACGTCGCTGCCACCACCGCCTTGTCGCCGGGCCGCCGTAGCTACCCCGACGTCGCCGCTAGCAACACCTCGCCTTGTGCCCCTGGCCCTGCCTGAAGCGGGCAAAAGTGCGGCGACCTCGCTTGTCTGACACCGCCACGCTTGCCGGACGCCGCCAGGGCCTGCTACCAGTTCGAGGGGAGGTGCGTGGCTCTTCACCGGCCAGCTTCTTCGACGACACATGCAAGTTGTTCGACGGTTTGCCCACAAGGTACAAATGGACTCCGCCGACGAGTTCTTTTTCCATAATTTCATTTGCGTCTCGGATGATTCTTCATCCGACGATGAGGAGCTTGTGGTTGTTGTGTTGGTCGTCCAGGACCACCTTAGTATGCAGCGGCCGATGTTTCGGGGCTCGATCCTAGGGCACACTCCGGCATTGAATCGCAACCAGGAGAACGACCATTTCCTACTATGAAAGGACTACTTCGACACACCCAACCCGCTCTTCAAACGTCACATATTCGGGCGCCGTTTCCGTATGACTAGACATGTTTTCAACCGTATCCGGGAGGGGGTGGTGGCATACGATAAGTATTCCGACTGCAAGGAGGATGCCCTTGAAAAGTTTGTCTTACCCTCTTATCAGAAATGCACCGCAACTATTCGAATGCTTGCATACAGAGTTCTCGGGGATCTCATTGATGAGTATGTCCATATGAGCGAGTCCACGTGCCTAGAGTCCATGCATAGGTTCTGCAAGGCTGTGATCGCAGTGTTTGGCCCTGAGTACTTGAGAGAGCCAAATGCTGCAGATACAACCTGCTTGTTGGAATGCCAACTGGGGCTTTCCGGGTATGCTTGGCAGTATAGATTGTATGTACCGGGAGTGAAAGAACTGCCCTTAAGCTTGGCAGGGGTAGTATAGGGGCCATGTCAAAGCTTGCTCTGTCATACTCGAGCCCGTGGCTTCACAAGATCTTTGGATTTGGCATTCTTTATTCGGCATGGCCGGGCCTCACAATGATATCAACGTGCTTCAATGCTCTATGGTGTTTGCAAGGCTTGCTTAAGGCAACTGCCCAGAGGTCAATGTTAACATCAATGGCCACAACTACAACAATAAAAACTACCTAGTTGATGGTATCTATCATCAGTGGACTACTCCAACCCTGTAGGAGAGAAGAGGAAGAGATTTGTCCAAGAGTAAGAGAGTGCTAGGAATGATGTGGAGCATGCCTTTGGTGTTCTGCAATCTTGGTGGGGCATCGTTCGGTATCCTGCTAGAACTTGGAGCATCCATAATTTGTGATAGGTGATGACTGCTTGTGTGATCATGCACAATATATATGATTGTAGATGATGAGCGCTCAGAACGTATCTACGACCAAGGGTTTCAGTTTCAGGATGACAATGTTGTGCCTGAGCATGGAGGAGCGGCAACGTGGGCACAACTCATCCAATTTCATCATCAAATGCTTGATTGGGAAACTCACATTCAGCTGCAACAAAATGATTTGGTTCTCATGTTGACAACCAATAGATTTAAAAAAATGTATTTGAGATAATTTAATTTTTATTTGACGTGTAAACTATGATATATTTGTTTGGTTGTGAAACTATATAAGATGTTTGTATTTTGTTTGAATTATGCAAACCAGGGTCAATTTCTCATATGTTTGAAAAAAAAACACGGCTGGCGGGCCGCGAGGACGAAGATGCGTCCGCGTGTTGGGTGCATGGCCGACCCAAACACAAAAAAGGATGGACGACGAGCGTTGAAGTTGCTCTCATATGTGTGTGTGTTTTTTTTTTAATAACAGTTGCTTTCATGTATACGGATACGGATTTGCAAAAGAAAGAAAGAAGGAAAGAAAGAAAGAGAGAGAAACGCGTGCGCCTGCCTGCCACCCACCATACGTAATAACTTTTTGTCGAGAAAAGAAAATAGGTTGTCAGATCTCCTTATCTTGTCGCTGCTGCCTACCTGCGCCTGGATCCAAAGTCCAAACCCTAGCCGCCTCTCTCTCTCTCTCCCCTCACAGGCTCAGATCTCCTACCACCACCATGGAAGGCTCTCTCCTCAGATCCATGGAATGGCTTCACTCTTCCTTCCTTCCTTCCAACAGCCTGCGGCCGCCGGCGCACCCTTCTTCCATGGCGATGGCGAGAGGGATGGGATCTAGCCCCGCCCAGCCCCGCCGGCAGCAGCGTGCGTCCCACAACTACTCCAGATGGGAAACAGCACGGTCCGCTCCCGGCCGGAGACTCTCGCAGCGGCCGGAGCGCCAACGTTTGCCGACCTTCATCGCCTTTTCTCTTGGTCTGATGGGTGAGTCCTCTGCTATTCTTTCATCTAATCTAATCTAACCTAATCTAAGAAAACAAATCCATTCTTCTTTCTTGTCTTGCAGGTTGGTTTGGTTCCATCTCTCTCTCTCTATTTTATGTTACACAAGTATTACACATGGATGGATATTTCCCATCCATCGAGTAAAACGAATATCCCAGCCCTGTTAGGCCGTCTCCTGTGTATGTATGTGCAGAGTTTTTTTGTTTTTGATTTGTTATAATCTTCTGTATGTATATCACCGGAGGACAAAGTAAAAGAAAATAAATCCTTCTTCACAAGAAGATTCACCCGATCGAGTACTGTTTTCAGGCTGTTTGGATCTTTCGGAATTTTTCCTAAAAGGATTTCAAACTCTTTCAAAGCATTCTTGCAGTCTTTTGTCTTTTATAAGAAAAATAATAATATAAATCTCAAACCTCTTCTTTGCAATTCCCTTATTACTTCTTTTGGTGGTGAAACACTCTTTGCTGAGTTTTTTTCTTTTTCTTTTGCCACACCCCTTAGTACCACTTAACTTATATAGGTCCTAATACATACATACAGAGATAACAATCCAAAGTAATCCCTCCGTCCCATAATATAAGACGCTTTTTGACACTACACTAGTGTTAGAAAAACATCTTACATTATGGGACGGCGTAGTACATTTTATTTGCCTAGCTCTCTGTCGCTCAGCCTTTTTATCTTAGCACTTACCCTCACATTCTTTAATGTCATTTTTCACCAGCGCCGGGGAGGGAGTTATTGGCTAGCATTTGTGTTAGTGAATGGAGGATAGATGCTTGCTTGATACTACTCCCTCTGTAAAGAAATATAAGATTAGTAGTGATCTAAATGATCTTATATTTTTTTTACATAGGGAGTACGAGTTTAGGGCCTCTTTGGCTTGGTAGTAAAAGCAGAGGAAAATTGTTGGACTATGAAAATTTTCTTTGGTGCATCTATTTGCTTTACGAAAGAAAAAAAGGAAAAAAAAAGCAAAGAGTTTTCCTTTGGTCTATGTCCCAAAGGCAAAATAAATAGAAATTTGACATCTACTCCCTCCGTTTGGAATTACTTGTCGCCGAAATGGATGTATCTAGACATATTTTAGTTCTAGATACATTCATTTTCGAGGCAAGTAGATACCGGACAGCCGAGAGTTAGTTTTTTTAGAGTAAGAACATTGAAGTCATACTTTTGCTTGTGATTTGATTTGACTTAAAAAAATTAATTTTGTTTTGTGTTTCTGTTTGGTTTTTGATTTTTTAATCAAGTTACATAAAGTTAACAATATTTATGTGTCTAACAATCGTTCTGCAAGCATGGTTCTATCAGATTGGTGCACTGTCAAATCGTCCATTTGCTTGTGAGGTTTATTTACTTTTTGAAGTATGTGCTCATGTTTTTTGGGGATATGCGCACAGATGGAGTGGTTCACAGCCTGTCCCCATTTTCATTTTGGTAGCAGTCGTGTCGATGCCAAAGCTGTCCACTCGCTCTCTCTCTCTATATATATATACACTCCCTCCGTTCGGAATTACTTGTCTCAAAAATTGATGTATCTAGTTCTAGATACATCCATTTTCGCGACAAGTAATTCCGAACGGAGGGAGTATATATAAAGATACCCATCCAATCCATACAATGTTTTTTTTGTAGTACTACTTACCTCGCTAGCAATAGCTTTTTCTTCTGTTGTACAATTACCAGACCGTCTCGTGTATCCTTCTTTTGTACTCCCTCCGTCCGGAAATACATGTCGGAGAAATGGATAAAAATGGATGTATCTAGAACTAAAATCCGTCTAGATACATCCATTTCTCCGACAAGTATTTCGGGACGGAGGGAGTAGTACGCTAGTATCGCTTCATTATCTGAATTCTGAAGGTCCTTCATTTTGGTATTCATTCAATTCTTTCATGCTTTTTGTTCAGGTAATTAAGGACCTTGGATTCCTTTGTTCAGGCATCTTGGGTTTGCTAGTGCCAGGCAGAGATGCTACATTTGTTGTCTTGTGATGTGAATAAGGTGTCCACGTCCACAAGACATCAACTCATTGGTAATCATTTATTCTTTTTTCTTGCCAAATCCTTTCTTTGCTTTACTGTTATGATAGTGTTTTGAACATATAAAGTAGT
The DNA here is from genome assembly GCF_018294505.1 of Triticum aestivum. Classification (NCBI taxonomy): domain Eukaryota; kingdom Viridiplantae; phylum Streptophyta; class Magnoliopsida; order Poales; family Poaceae; genus Triticum; species Triticum aestivum. The sequence goes on from NC_057804.1 coordinate 673,395,848, forward strand.
CCTCATTTCTTACCTTACCATTAGTACAATATACTCACTCCGTCTCATAATATAAGATCTTGTTACATCACATACTGGATGCAACAATATCTTACATTATGGGACGGAGGAAGTACTAATCACTTGCTCCCTATATGCCAAAATGTAAGACGTTTTTTGGTTTTGCATAGGGCATGTGTTACGGAGGGAGTAGTTTAAGTAATAGCTACTCTATGGGCAACACAAAAACCAGGCTGAGTGGCGATTACTGAAATTTTCGTCCCTCATTTTAGTTTTCCTACTCAATTAGCGCATGCCAGTTTCCTACTCAATTAACGCATGCCACTTTGGTTCTACAACTAACATAATACTCCCTCCGTCCGGAAATACTTGTCGGGGAAATGGATGTATCTAGACACATTTTAGTTCTAGATACATCCAATTTCATCTATTTATGCGACAAGTATTTCGGGACGGAGGGAGTACAAAATATCTGAGCTAGTTCTTGCACTTACAGAGGCTAGTTTTACCTAACCAAAGAATTCTAATATGTATGCAACTTACCAGTGGGTTTCAACGCTCCAGCAATTCTAATACACTCAGTATCTCTGCGCTTTAAAGTTTTAGATGTTCAGAAATTCAGGTAGAAAGCTCGTTGTTTTGGGCCTACGAGTCTAATATTACAACTAGTTAGGCAAATATCATCAACTAGCTAGTACACTGTAGATCATATCTTTCCAGAACACACATCCACCCAATCAAACAGATTAAAGTCTACCACCACATGGATATTCATTGTTGTGACAGAAAAACTGGACAATGTTCTCCTCTACTAATATTATGGCTCGTTCAAAGGTGTATACGATAGCCACCAGTAGACAAAATTTGCAGTGGCAAGAATTTCAGGAATCATTTTTTGATGAATATGTAGCAATACTAATTATTAATTTTGATCGCCTTGTTGTTCAGGCCTCCTCCAGAACGGGCATTGCTTAAGCCTGCAAGCACAAAAGAGAATGGTTAAGATATACTCACTATGAGTAAATCAAAGTAGTCAACCTGAAAAAAATAAAGCAATAAACCATCATATAGAGCAATAAACCATCAGAATTAATGGTTAATTTCCAGTTCTAAGTGCCCGTGCAATTCCACCTTGTTACATCTAAGCTTATTTCAAGTTTGATATTTAATTGCAGGGATAAAGCAGCGTGATACTGGATTGGCTCCACCAAGCCAGTGGGATCTCGTGCCTGATAAACAGATGATGCTAGAGGAGCAACCATTGCAGGTGAATTAGCAGGATGTCCGCCTTAACCTTTTCTACAATGCATAGAACGAGTGGTTATGTTGTGACCTTTGTGCTTTATCATCTCCCTCACAGTAAATTAAATTCTGTCGTGATTATCACTAGATGCACGGAGATAACAAGTCCAAATACTGATGATGCCAAATGCCATAAAAAACAAATCGCAAAGGTCTGTCATCATTGTACTATCTTAGGCCAATCACATCTTCTGGAGGTTCGGACAAAGTTCCCCCCACTGATATCAAGGAAGGAATGATAGTTCGGCAAGTTGCCTGTTCTCTCTAGTGAGTTACATCTTGGCTATTGCCTACTAGCATGATCTACTCCCTCTGTAAAGAAATATAAGAGTGCTTAGATCACTAAAGTAGTTATCTAAACGCTCTTATATTTCTTTACGGAGGGAGTAGCGATAAGCACTATGATATATAGTAAGCAACAGTTAATTCAGGTGTTCTTGCTGCAAGGAGTCATGTTATGTTTATGCTTTGTGTCCACACTTTCAGTTTGACTCAAATATATTCTGGACAGTTTGATTTTTAACAAGACCGGATAATGATAATGATAATAAGATCGAAGGATAAGCTTACAACATGTGTATGCAAAGAAGAGAATTTAAATCTCAAACTGAGCTAGCCTTGTCCACAACCCAGCTCTTGTGACTACTTTGATTCAATACCCTGTTGAAGACAATTACACAAAAGCTCCAGAAATAGAGCACATTGATTGTACCATAGGTGACTTAACCCCCCATTGATATCCTAGTGTGATGCAGGACAGGAAGAAATTCAAATAGTAACAAGAGGCTTGGGCACAAAGATCCAGGACGATATATATGCTCTATGTATGCAAATCTACCTAGCGAGCTTGAAACGAAGATTTTTGAGACAAAGTAAGTCTTGTTATACTCTTTTTATCGTTATAGATGTTGACAACTGAAATAAATCAGGACCTGTAAATAACTCTATGAACCAGATAGATGAGTAAAAAATGCGCAGCCTTTTTGTTTTATCGTTATAGATGTTGACAACTGAAATAAATCAGGACCTGTAAATAACTTTATGAACCAGATAGATGAGTAAAAGATGCGCAGCCTTTTTGTTTTATCGTTATAGATGTTGACAACTGAAATAAATCAGGACCTGTAACTAACTTTATGAACCAGATAGATGAGTAAAAGATGTGCAGCCTTTTTTTTTTTTTATCGTTATAGATATTGACAACTGAAATACTCCCTCCGTAAAGAAATATAAGAGCGTTTAGATAACTACTTTAGTGATCTAAACACTCTTATATTTCTTTACAGAGGGAGTAAATGAGGACCTGCAAAAAACTTTATGAACCAGATAGATGAATAAATGATGTGCAGCAGTCAACACTAGATAAATACCCTGTTGAAGTTTTAGATTTAGGGACATCCTCTGTTTGATTATTGTCCTGTTTCCAAGATTTAATACTATACAAAAGTCCCAGAAGTCGATTACATTGATTATACCATAGTCACCATTTTACCATTTTACAGATGCATGTGACACGACACCCGCTGATATCTTAGTGTTGCTTGCAGGAGAGGGATAAATTTAAACCCTATATGATCAAGGCACAAAGATCCAGAAGTAGAAATGTGCCAAAGCTGGGGCGTCCCATGGTCCCTAGCGAGCTAGGATGCCCACGAAATGAATCTGAGGGTGCGAATAGCTCAGCTCGGGCAGATAAAATGTTGTAATGTCCAGACTAGAGCAGCAGCACAAGATGAAGTGTAATTGTAATACGGAATTACTTGTCACAAAAATGGATGTATCTACAACTAAAATACATCTAGATACATTCATTTCTTGACGAGTAATTCCGAACGGGGAGGGAGTACTAGACTAGAGCAGCTCCTTGCTATCCTGACACTCTGTTTTTAGTGGCCTTGCCCAAAACTGAAGGAATGCTTCGAGTGTGCAATAGGAGGAAATGCAGCAGCAGCAAAACAAACAAAATTGGATTACCTCGGTCTTCACTCCATTTTGAGGTGGTTGATGTCTCTGGCCCTGCAGAGCAGACATGATGGATTGTTTGATTTAGTGAAGAAATAAATACTCTGAGATTAGATTAGATTAGATTAGATGTGGGACAAGCAAGCAATGGGATTGAATTTGCACGCACCAGTGACAGTTCTTGGAGTGGAACTTAAGTTCCCTTCTGGAGAGGAAGGCCTCGTCACAGCCTTTGAACGGACACTCTTTGAGGATCATGGTCTTGAGTCGTGCGTTGGTCGCAGCACGGTCTTTCTCCCTCTGCTTGTCCATGGCTTCCTTGAGCACGATCTGCAGCTCGGCCTTGATCTCCTCCACCTTGTCATCGCTGCATTCGCATTCGCGCAAGCACCAAACAATCGATACAGAAATCTTGGGACACGACCTCGTGAGCAAGGACGAAATATGCCAGAAATCTAATCTAATCTAATCTAATCGAAAAGAAGAAGCACGCACCTGTTTAGATCCTTCTTGGTCAATGGCACGCCGCACTCGGAGCAGTCGACCACGATCTCCTCCGCTTTGGATCGCAGCATGGCCTTGAATCGGTCCACAAGATCCAAGATACTCTGCACCAGGGTGGCGGTGTTCCCGGCAACTGTGATACCCGTGAAGCACGCCGTGGCGCAGGCCGGCGCCATGACCTCGGAACGCGGACAGGGAGGGCGGCCGGATCGCGGTGAGTGCAGACTGCAGAGAGAGCGCGGGCGGCGGCGGCGGGACGGGATCCGGAGAGAGTGCTTAGGGCAAGCGGAGTTGGGGGGTGTGACCGGGACCTCTATTTGGGCCTTGGGCCCTTCACGATAATCAGGCCACATGCAAAAAAGGACCGAATGCTTTTTCCTATCTTTCTTCCCAGAAAAATAATTCTCTCTCCCTCAAAAAAAGAAAAAAATAATTCTCTATTCTTTTTTGCGAGGAATACGAAACTGTATTTTGATTAAAAATGAAACAAAAATCCTGTCGAAACTTTAAAAGTATTCTTGTGTGCATGTTCATATGCACAGTATGAAATATTTTTTCTCACCTTCCATTTAACATCTCGAGTGTATCAAAAAATTTATATACAAATAAGTACTCCCCCTAATAACCGTATGGGTTATTATCTTAACACTCCCCCTAATCACCGCTTAATTGCATGTGAGTCCATCATCTAATAAAGTCTCCTCCAAAAACCTTGTGGAAAAAATATGATAAAGCCTCATCGGTAAGACTCTTAATTTTTCCAAGATATTCAGCCATGGTCATGTTACCTTTCTGAAGATTCACGAGCTCGATGTGGGTGTTGATCGCTTGAGCTTGGCTTTGGGCAGCAAACATGGCATGGATGGCATGCCATACTTCGGCCGACGTCGGGAGCATCGCGACCTGTGCCAGGATCTCGCGGGGAAAGAGAGCCCATCAAGAATCCTTGGAGTTGTTGTTGTGCATACTAGAGGGATCATCCAAAGTTGACCACCTGTTCTTCCTTTCCTTCCTTGGTGATGGTGAGCGTGGCCGGTGGTGCTGGGCTCTTCTCGCCGAGGGGGTGCTCCATCTGCGCGCCCTTGATCTGGGGCAGCACGTGTTGGAAATATCCCCTAGAGGCAATAATAAATTAGTTATTATTATATTTCCTTGTTCATGATAATCGTTTATTATCCATGCTATAATTGTATTGATAGGAAACTCAGATACATGTGTGGGTACATAGACAACACCATGTCCCTAGTAAGCCTCTAGTTGACTAGCTCGTTGATCAAAAGATGGTTACGGTTTCCTGACCTTGGACATTGGATGTCGTTGATAACGGGATCACATCATTAGGAGAATGATGTGATGGACAAGACCCAATCCTAAGCCTAGCACAAAGATCGTGTAGTTCGTATGCTAAAGCTTTTCTAATGTCAAGTATCATTTCCTTAGACCATGAGATTGTGCAACTCCCGGATACCGTAGGAATGCTTTGCGTCACAACGTAACCGGGTGGCTATAAAGGTGCACTACGGGTATCTCCGAAAGTGTCTGTTGGGTTGGCACGAATCGAGACTGGGATTTGTCACTCCGGTTGACGGAGAGGTATCTCTGGGCCCACTCGGTAGGACATCATCATAATGTGCACAATGTGACCAAGGGGTTGATCACGGGATGATGTGTTACGGAACAAGTAAAGAGACTTGCCGGTAACGAGATTGAACAAGGTATCGGGATACCGACGATCGAATCTCGGGCAAGTATAATACCGCTAGACAAAGGGAATTGTATACAGGATTGATCGAATCCTCGACATCGTGGTTCATCCGATGAGATCATCGTGGAACATGTGGGAGCCAACATGGGTATCCAGATCCCGCTATTGGTTATTGACCGGAGAACGTCTCGGTCATGTCTGTATGATTCCCGAACCCGTAGGGTCTACACACTTAAGGTTCGATGACGCTAGGGTTATAAAGGAAGTTTGTTTGTGGTTACCGAATGTTGTTCGGAGTCCCGGATGAGATCCTGGATGTCACGAGGAGTTCCGGAATGGTCCGGAGGTAAAGATTTATATATGGGAAGTCCTGCTTTGGTCACCGGAAAAGTTTCGGGTTTTATCGGTACCGTACCGGGACCACCGGGAGGGTCCCGAGGGTCCACCAAGTGGGGCCACCATCACCAGAGGGCAGCATGGGCCAAGTGAGGGAGGGGACCAGCCCCATGTGGGCTGGTGCGCCCCCCCACAAGGGCCCAAGGCGCCTAGGGTTTGGGGAGGGGGCGCACCCACCTTTCTTGGGGGGGCAAGTTTCCCCTCTCCCCCCCTTGGCCGCCCCCTAGATGGGATCTAGGGCTGGCCGCCGCCCCTAGGGGTGGAACCCTAGGTGGGGGCGCAACCCCCCCTCTCCCCCTATATATAGTGGAGGCAAAGGGGCAGCCCAACACACGAAGTTCTTCTCCTGTTGGCGCAGCCCTACCTCTCTTTCTCCTCATATCTCGCAGTGCTTGGCGAAGCCCTGCTGGATCACCACGCTCCACCACCACCACCACGCCGTTGTGCTGCTGCTGGATGGAGTCTTCCCCAACCTCTCCCTCTCTCCTTGCTGGATCAAGGCATGGGAGACGTCACCGGGCAGCACGTGTGTTGAACGTGGAGGTGTCGTCCGTTCGGCACTAGTATCTCCGGTGATTTGGATCACGACGAGTATGACTCCTTCAACCCCGTTCTCTTGAACGCTTCCGCTTAGCGATCTACAAGGGTATGTAGATTCACTCTCCTCCCCCTCGTTGCTGGTTTCTCCATAGATAGATCTTGGTGACACGTAGGAAAATTTTGAATTTCTGCTACGTTCCCCAACAGTGGCATCATGAGCTAGGTCTATTGCGTAGATTCTATGCACGAGTAGAACACAAAGTAGTTGTGGGCGTTGATTTTGTTCAATATGCTTGCCGTTACTAGTCCAATCTTGATTCGGTGGCATTGTGGGATGAAGCGGCCCGAACCGACCTTATACGTACTCTTACGTGAGACAGGTTCCACCGACTGACATGCACTTGTTGCATAAGGTGGCTAGCGGGTGCCAGTCTCTCCCACTTTAGTCGGATCGGATTCGATGAAAAGGGTCCTTATGAAGGGTAAATAGCAATTGGCATATCACGTTGTGGTTTTGCGTAGGTAAGAAACGTTCTTGCTAGAAACCCATAGCAGCCACGTAAAACATGCAACAACAATTAGAGGACGTCTAACTTGTTTTTGCAGGGTATGCTATATGATGTGATATGGCCAAGAAGAATGTGATGAATGATATGTGATGTATGAGATTGATCATGTTCTTGTAATAGGAATCACGACTTGCATGTCGATGAGTATGACAACCGGCAGGAGCCATAGGAGTTGTCTTTATTTATTGTATGACCTGCGTGTCATTGAACAACGCCATGTAATTACTTTACTTTATTGCTAACCGGTAGCCATAGTAGTAGAAGTAATAAGTTGGCGAGACAACTTCATGGAGACACGATGATGGAGATCATGATGATGGAGATCATGGTGTCATGCCGGTGACGATGATGATCATGGAGCCCCGAAGATGGAGATCAAAAGGAGCAAAATGATATTGGCCATATCATGTCACTTTTTGATTGCATGTGATGTTTATCATGTTTATGCATCTTATTTGCTTAGAACGACGGTAGTAAATAAGATGATCCCTCATTAAAATTTCAAGAAAGTGTTCCCCCTAACTGTGCACCGTTGCGAAAGTTCGTCGTTTCGAAGCACCACGTGATGATCGGGTGTGATAGATTCTAACGTTCACATACAACGGGTGTAAGCCAGATTTACACACGCGAAACACTTAGGTTAACTTGACGAGCCTAGCATGTACAGACATGGCCTCGGAACACAAGAGACCGAAAGGTCGAGCATGGGTCGTATGGTGGATACGATCAACATGAAGATGTTCACCGATGATGACTAGTCCGTCTCACGTGATGATCGGACACGGCCTAGTTGACTCGGATCATGTAATCACTTAGATAACTAGAGGGATGTCTATCTGAGTGGGAGTTCATTAGATGAACTTAATTATCCTGAACATAGTCAAAAGCCCTTTGCAAATTATGTCATAGCTCGCGCTTAGTTCTACTATTTTAGATATGTTCCTAGAGAAAATATAGTTGAAAGTTGACAGTAGCAATTATGCAGATAGTAGAAGGCTTATGTCCTTAATGCACCGCTCGGTGTGCTGGACCTCGAACGTGGTCTGTGGATGTTGCGAACATCTGACATACACGTTTTGATGACTACATGATAGTTCGGTAATGTTAAATGGTTTAGAGTTGAGGCACCGAAGACATTTTTTGAAATGTCGCGGAACATATGAGATGTTTCGAGGGCTGAAATTGGGATTTCAGGCTCGTGCCCACGTCAAGAGGTATAAGACCTCTGACGATTTTCTTAGCCTGCAAACTAAGGGAGAAAAGCTCAATCGTTGAGCTTGTGCTCAGATTGCCTGAGTACAACAATCACTTGAATCGAGTGGGAGTTGATCTTCCAGAAGAGACAGTGATGTTTCTCCAAAGTCATTGCCACCAAGCTGCTAGAGCTTCATGATGAACTATAACATATCAGGGATAGATATGATGATCCTTGAAGTGTTCGCGATGTTTGACACCGCGAAAGTAGAAGTCAAGTAGGAGCATCAATTGTTGATGGTTGGTAAAACCACTAGTTTCAAGAAGGGCAATGGCAACAAGGGATACTTCATGAAACGGCAAAACAGTTGCTGCTCTAGTGAAGAAACCCAAGGTTGAACCCAAACCCAAGACTAAGTGCTTCTGTAATGAGAGGAACGGACACTGAAGCAGAACCACCCTAGATACTTGGTAGATGAGAAGGCTGGCAAGGTCGATAGAAGTATATTGGATATACATTTAATTAAATGTGTACTTTACTAGTACTCCTAGTAGCACCAGGGTATTAGATACCGGTTCGGTTGCTAAGTGTTAGTAACTCGAAATAAAAGCTACGGAATAAACGGAGACTAGCTAAAGGTGAGCTGACGATATGTGTTGGAAGTGTTTCCAATGTTGATGTGATCAAGCATCGCACGCTCCCTCTACCATCGAGATTTGGTGTTTGCGTTGAGCATAGACATGATTGGATTATGTCTATCGCAGTACGGTTATTCATTTAAGGAGAATAATGGTTACTCTGTTTATTTGAATAATACCTTCAATGGTCTTGCACCTAAAATGAATGGTTTATTGAAATCTCGATCGTAGTGATACACATTTTCATGCCAAAAGATATAAGGTAGTAATGATAGTACCACTTACTTGTGGCAGTGCCATGTAAGTCATATTGGTGTAAAACGCATGAAGAAGCTCCATGTTGATGGATCTTTGGACTCACTCATTTTGAAAAGTTTGAGACATGCGAACCATGTCTATTGGTGTATACGCATGAAGAAACTCCATGCAGATGGATCATTTGGACTCACTTGATTTTGAATCACTTTAGATATGCAAATCATACCACATGGGCAAGATGACTGAAAAGCCTCGTTTTTAGTAAGATGGAACAAGATAGCAACTTGTTGGAAGTAACACATTTTGATGTGTGCAGTCCAATGAGTGCTGAGGCACGTAGTGGATATCATTATGTTCTTACTTCACAGATGATTTGAGCAGATGTTGAGTATATTTACTTGATGAAACACAAGTCTGAATTATTGAAAGGTTCAAGTAATTTCAGAGTGAAGTTGAAGATCATCGTGGCAAGAGGATAAAATGTCTATGATATGATCATAGAGATGAGTATCTGAGTTACGAGCTTTGGCGCGCAATTAAGACATTGTGGAAATTGTTTCACAATTAATACCGCCTGGAACACCATAGTGTGATGGTGTGTCCGAACATCATAGTTGCACCCTATTGGATATGGTGCGTACCATGATGTCTCTTATCGAATTACCACTATCGTTCATGGGTTAGGCATTAGAGACAACCGCACTCACTTTAATAGGACATCACGATTTCCGTTGAGATGACACCGTATGAACTATGGTTTAGAGAAACCTAAGCTGTCGTTTCTTGAAAGTTTGGGGCTGCGACGCTTATGTGAAAAAGTTTCATCGTGATAAGCTCGAACCCAAAACGGATAAATACATCTTCATAGGATATCCAAAATGGTTGGGTATACCTCCTATCTCAGATCCTGAAGCAAGAGTAATTGTTTATAGAAACGGGTCCTTTCTCGAGGAAAAGTTTCTATCGAAAGAATTGAGTGGGAGGATGGTGGAGACTTGATGAGGTTATTGAACCATCACTTCAACTAGTGTGTAGCAGGGCACATGAAGTTGTTCCTGTGACACCTACACCAATTGAAGTAGAAGCTTATGATAGTGATCATGAATCTTCGGATCAAGTCACTACCAAACCTCGTAGGACGACAAGGACGCGTACTGCTTCGGAGTGGTACGGTAATCCTATCTTGGAGGTCATGTTGCTAGACAACAATGAACCTACGAGCTATGGAAAAGCGATGGTGGGCCCGGATTCCGACAAATGGCTCGAGACCATAAAATCCGAGAGAGGATCCATGTATGAGAACAAAGCATGGACTTTGGTGGTCTTCCCGATGATCGGCAAGCCATTGAGATAAATGGGTCTTTAAGAAGAAAACGGACGTGGACGGTAATGTCACCGTCTATGAAACTCGACTTGTGGCGAAGAGTTTTTTCACAAGTTCAAGGAGTTGACTACGGTAGGATTTTCTCATCCGTAGTGATGCTTAAGTCCGTTGGAATCATGTTAGCATAAGCTGCATTTATGAAATCTGGCAGATGGATGTCAAAACATGTTTCCTTACCAGTTTTTCGTAAGGAAAGGTTGTATGTGATACAACCAGAAGGTTTTGACAATCCTGAAAGACACTAACAAGTATGCAAAGCTCCAGCAATCCTTCTAAGGACTGGAGTAAGCATCTCAGAGTTGGAATGTGCGCTTTGATGAGATGATCAAAGATTCTGGGTTCATACAAAGTTTATGAGAAATTTGTATTTCCAAAGAAGTGAGTGGGAGCACTATAGAATTTCTAGTGAGCATACGTTGTTGACATATTGTTGATCAGAAATAATGTAGAATTTCTGGAAAGCATATAGGGTTATTTGAAAAGTGTTTTTCAATAGAAAACCTGAATTAAGCTGCTTGAACATTGAGCATCAAGATCTATGAGGACAGATCAAAAATGCTAAATGGTACTTTCAAATGAGCACATACCTTGACATGATCTTGAAGGTGTTCAAGATGGATCAGTCAAAGAAGAAGTTCTTGCCTGAGTTGTAAGGTATGAAGTTAAGAGTTAAAGCTCGACCACGGCAGAAGAGAGAGAAAGGACGAAGGTCGTCCCCTATGCTTCGGACGTAGGCTCTATAGTATGCTATGCTGTGTACCGCACCGAAAGTGTGCCTTGCCATGAGTCAGTCAAGGGGTACAATAATGATCCAGGAATGGATCATTGGACAGCGGTCAAAATTGTCCTTTGAGTAAATAAGGACATGTTTCTCAATTATGGAGGTGATAAAGAGTTCGGCGTAAAGGGTTACGTCGATGCAAGCTTTAACACCTATCCGAGTGACTCTTAGTAGCAAACCAGATACGTATAGTGGAGCAACCATTTGGAATAGCTCCAAGTGGAGCGTGGAAGCAGCATATCGAAAATGACATAGAGATTTGTGAAGTACATACGGATCTGAATTTTGCAGACCTGTTGACTAAAACCTCTCTCACAAGCAAAACATGATCAAACCCCAGAACTCATTGAGTCTTAATCACATGATGATGTGAACTAGTTTAGTGACACTAGTAAACTCTTGGGTGTTGGTCACATGGCGATGTGACCTATGAGTGTTAATCACATGGCGATGTGAACTAGATTATTGACTCTAGTGCAAGTGGGAGACTGTTGGAAATATGCCCTAGAGGCAATAATAAATTAGTTATTATTATTATATTTCCTTGTTCATGATAATCATTTATTATCCATGCTATAATTGTATTGATAGGAAACTCAGATACATGTGTGGATACATAGACAACACCATGTCCCTAGTAAGCCTCTAGTTGACTAGCTCGTTGATTAATAGATGGTTACGGTTTCCTGACCATGGACATTGGATGTCGTTGATAACGGGATCACATCATTAGGAGAATGATGTGATGGACAAGACCCAATCCTAAGCCTAGCTCGAAGATCGTGTAGTTCATATGCTAAATCTTTTATACTGTCAAGTATCATTTCCTTAGACCATGAGATTGTGCAACTCCCGGATACCGTAGGAATGCTTTGGGTGTACCAAACGTCACAACGTAACTGGATGGCTATAAAGGTGCACAACGGGTATCTCCGAAAGTGTCTGTTGGGTTGGCACGAATCGAGACTGGGATTTGTCACTCCGGTTGACGGAGAGGTATCTCTGGGCCCACTCGGTAGGACATCATCATAATGTGCACAATGTGACCAAGGGGTTGATCACGGGATGATGTGTTACGGAACAAGTAAAGAGACTTGCCGGTAACGAGATTGAACAAGGTATTGGGATACCGACGATCGAATCTCGGGCAAGTATAATACCGCTAGACAAAGGGAATTGTATACAGGATTGATCGAATCCTCGACATCGTGGTTCATCCGATGAGATCGTCGTGGAACATGTGGGAGCCAACATGGGTATCCAGATCCCGCTATTGGTTATTGACCGGAGAACGTCTCGGTCATGTCTGCATGATTCCCGAACCCGTAGGGTCTACACACTTAAGGTTCGATGACGCTAGGGTTATAAAGGAAGTTTGTTTGTGGTTACCGAATGTTGTTCGGAGTCCCGGATGAGATCCCGGACGTCACGAGGAGTTCCGGAATGGTGCGGAGGTAAAGATTTATATATGGGAAGTCCTGTTTTGGTCACCGGAAAAGTTTCGGGTTTTATCGGTAACGTACCGGGACCACCGGGAGGGTCCCGGGGGTCCACCAAGTGGGGCCACCATCACCAGAGGGCAGCATGGGCCAAGTGTGGGAGGGGACCAGCCCCAGGTGGGCTGGTGCGCCCCCCCACAAGGGTCTAAGGCGCCTAGGGTTTGGGGAGGGGGCACACCCACCTTTCTTGGGGGGCAAGTTTCCCCTCTCCCCCCCCTGGCCGCCCCCTAGATGGGATCTAGGGCTGGCCGCCGCCCCTAGTGGTGGAACCCTAGGTGGGGGCGCAGCCCCCCTCTCCCCCTATATATAGTGGAGGCAAAGGGGCATCCCAACACACGAAGTTCTTCTCCTGTTGGCGTAGCCCTACCTCTCTTTCTCCTCATATCTCGCGGTGCTTGGCGAAGCCCTGCTGGATCACCACGCTCCTCCACCACCACCACGCTGTTGTGCTGCTGCTGGATGGAGTCTTCCCCAACCTCTCCCTCTCTCCTTGCTGGATCAAGGCATGGGAGACGTCACCGGGATGCACGTGTGTTGAACGCGAAGGTGCCGTCCGTTCGGCACTAGGATCTCCGGTGATTTGGATCACGACGAGTACGACTCCTTCAACCCCGTTCTCTTGAACTCTTCCGCTTAGCGATCTACAAGGGTATGTAGATTCACTCTCCTTCCCCTCGTTGCTGGTTTCTCCATAGATAGATCTTGGTGACACGTAGGAAAATTTTAAATTTCTGCTACGTTCCCCAACACGAACCTCGTAGGGTGACAAGGATGCGTACTACTTCAGAGTGGTACAATAATCATGTCTTGAAGGTCATGTTGCTAGACAACAATGAACCTATGAGCTATGGAGAAGCGATGGTGGGCCCGAATTCCGACAAATGGCTAGAGGCCATAAAATCCGAGAGAGGATCCATGTATGAAAACAAAGTATAGACTTTGGAAGAACTACTTGATGGTCGTAAGGCTACTGGGTACAGATGGATTTTAAAAGGAAGACAGACAATGATGGTAAGTATCACCATTAAGAAAGCTTGACTTGTCGTTAAGATGTTTTTCGACAAGTTCAAGAAGTCCACTACGATGAGACTTTCTCACTCGTAGCGATGCTAAGAGTCCGTTGGAATTGAATTAGCAGTTACTGCATTATTTATGAAATCTTGCAGATAGGATGTCAAAACATTGTTTCCTCGACGATATTCTTGAGGAAAGGTTGTATGTGATACAACTAGAAGGTTTTGTCAAATCCTGAAAGATGCTAACAAGTATGCAAAGCTCCAGCAATCCTTCTAAGGACTGGAGTAAGCATCTCGGAGTTGGAATGTACGCTTTGATGAGATGATCAAAGATTTTGGGTTTATACAAAGTTTATGAGAAACTTGTATTTCCAAAGAAGTGAGTGGGAGCACTATAGAATTTTTGATGAGTATATGTTGTTGACATATTGTTGATCAGAAATGATGTAGAATTTTTGGAAAGCATATAGGGTTATTTGAAAAGTGATTTTCAATAGAAAACCTGAATTAAGCTAATTGAACATTGAGCATCAAGATCTATGAGGATAGTCAAAAACGCTAAATGGTACTTTCGAATGAGCACATACCTTGACATGATCTTGAAGGTGTTCAAGATGGATCAGTCAAAGAAGGAGTTCTTGCCTGAGTTGTAAGGTATGAAGTTAAGAGTTAAAGCTCGACCACGGCAGAAGAGAGAGAAAGGATGAAGGTCGTCCCCTATGCTTCAGACGTAGGCTCTATAATATGCTATGCTGTGTACCGCACCGGAAGTGTGCCTTGCTACATACCTGGCAAGAGGGTACAAAGGTGATCAAGGAGTGGATCACCAGATAGCGGTTAAAACTATCCTTAGAGGAATAAGGACATGTTTCTTAATTATGGAGGTGATAAAGAGTTCGGCGTAAAGGGTTACGTTGATGCAAGCTTTAACACATATCCGAATGACTCTGAGTAGCAAACCGGATACGTACAGTGGAGCAACCATTTGGAATAGCTCCAAGTGGAGCGTGGAAGCAGCATTTACAATATGACCTAGAGATTTGCAAAGTACATACGGATCTGAATGTTGCAGACCCGTTGACTAAAACCTCTCTCACAAGCAAAACATGATCAAACCCCAGAACTCATTGAGTCTTAATCACATGGTGATGTGAACTAGTTTAGTGACACTAGTAAACTCTTTGGATGTTGGTCACATGGCGATGTGACCTGTCAGTGTTAATCACATGACGATGTGAACTAGATTATTGACTCTACTGCAAGTGGGAGACTATTGGAAATATGCCCTAGAGGCAATAATAAATTAGTTATTATTATATTTCCTTGTTCATGATAATCGTTTATTATCCATGCTATAATTGTATTGATAGGAAACTCAGATACATGTGTGGGTACATAGACAACACCATGTCCCTAGTAAGCCTCTAGTTGACTAGCTCGTTGATCAATAGATGGTTACGGTTTCCTGACCATGGACATTGGATGTCGTTGATAACGGGATCACATCATTAGGAGAATGATGTGATGGACAAGACCCAATCCTAAGCCTAGCACAAAGATCGTGTAGTTCGTATGCTAAAGCTTTTCTAATGTCAAGTATCATTTCCTTAGACCATGAGATTGTGCAACTCCTGGATACCGTAGGAATGCTTTGGGTGTACCAAACGTCACAATGTAACTGGGTGGCTATAAAGGTGCACTACGGGTATCTCCGAAAGTGTCTGTTGGGTTGGCACGAATCGAGACTGGGATTTGTCACTCCGTGTAACAGAGAGGTATCTCTGGGCCCACTCAGTAGGACATCATCATAATGTGCACAATGTGACCAAGGGGTTGATCACGGGATGATGTGTTACGGAACGAGTAAAGAGACTTGCCGGTAACGAGATTGAACAAGGTATCGGCATACCGACGATCGAATCTCGGGCAAGTACAATACCGCTAGACAAAGGGAATTGTATACGAGATTGATTGAATCCTCGACATCGTGGTTCATTCGATGAGATCATCGTGGAACATGTGGGAGCCAACATGGGTATCCAGATCCTGCTGTTGGTTATTGACCGGAGAACGTCTCGGTCATGTCTGCATGGTTCCCGAACCCGTAGGGTCTACACACTTAAGGTTCGATGACGCTAGGGTTATAAAGGAAGTTTGTATGTGGTTACCGAATGTTGTTCGGAGTCCCGGATGAGATCCCGGACGTCACGAGGAGTTTCGGAATGGTCCGGAGGTAAAGATTTATATATGGGAAGTCCTGTTTTGGTCACCGGAAAGGTTTCGGGTGCTATCGGTAACGTACCGGGACCACCGGGAGGGTCCCGGGGGTCCACCAGGTGGGGCCACCGACTCCAGAGGGCTGCGTGGGCCAAGTGTGGGAGGGGACCAGCCCCAGGTGGGCTGGTGCGCCCCCCCACCAGGGCCTAAGGCGCCTAGGGTTTGGGGGAAACCCTAAAGGGGGGCGCCCCTTGCCTTGGGGGGCAAGGCAACCCCCCTAGCCGCCTCCCCCTCCTCAGATTGGATCTGAGGGGGCCGGCCCCCTCTCCATTGCCCCTATATATATGTGGGGGGTGGGAGGGCAGCCGCACCCAAGTTCTGGTGCAGCCCTCCCTCTCTCCCAAGTCCTCCTCCTCTCCCGCGGTGCTTAGCGAAGCCCTGCAGGATTGCCACACTCCTCCACCACCACCACGCTGTTGTGCTGCTGCTGGACGGAGTCTTCCCCAACCTCTTCCTCTCTCCTTGCTGGATCAAGGCATGGGAGACGTCACCGAGCTGTACGTGTGTTGAACGCGGAGGTGCCGTCCGTTCGGCACTAGGATCTCCGGTGATTTGGATCACGACGAGTACGACTCCTTCAACCCCGTTCTCTTGAACGCTTCCGCTTAGCGATCTACAAGGGTATGTAGATGCACTCCCCTCTCTCTCGTTGCTAGTCTCTCCATAGATAGATCTTGGTGACTCGTAGGAAAATTTTGAATTTCTGCTACGTTACCCAACAGCACGATGGTCTTCCGGAGGAGGAAGTTGCCCCTCGCCAGCTTCTCTTGGGGTGGCGATCCGAGGAGGGAGGTGTTGGTGGAGGTGGAGGATGAGGCAAAAGTGGAGGACGAGGTGGTGGTGAGCGCATCCATGGTGCTGGGCGTCATGGCGGCGGAGGTGGTAGACATGTGCTCGATCGCGGAAGATAGCTAGATGCAATCTATTCCTGACCTATCGAGGAAGAGGCTTTGATACCATGTAAAACAAGTTGGGAAGCGTAGAACCCTTCGTCTGGGCCACATTGCGTTATATAGAAGATATGCCATGGCTTACAAGGAAGGAGGGTCGATCGAGAAGAGGAGATCGAGACCCCATCAGTTACATAGAGGAATAACAGAAGAAGGGATAGAGAGAAAGATTACAAGTTAAACTAACCTCTCTATCCCTATACAACTTATTCTAACATACTGTACAAGTCATATTTGGTGTTCGATTTTCTTATTTATGTAATAGGATTTTAGTGCAGATGGTCATGGGACAGCTAAAGCCAAAAATGTTTAAACCTTTTTTGGGCATTATAATTGAGAAGTAACCTGAAATCCTTAATTTCATCAAGTTTGCTATCTAAAAATGCTTAGCACTATTGCCAATATACCATCCTATAGGTGCTTAAAGATCTACTTATGAATCAGTCGCATTTCCTTTGTTGAGGAACTTCCAAGGAAGTGAAAAACTGGGAACAACAGCTAGGTCTGTCTGCCCCATGAACAAGACATTAGACAGCGCACAAGGCGGCGGAACTGGCGGACGTGTGTGCATGTGCGTCAAGTCAAGCACGGCCGCGCGCTGATGGACACCGTCACC
The DNA here is from genome assembly GCF_018294505.1 of Triticum aestivum. Lineage (NCBI taxonomy): Eukaryota > Viridiplantae > Streptophyta > Magnoliopsida > Poales > Poaceae > Triticum > Triticum aestivum. The sequence continues at coordinate 673,413,440 of NC_057804.1, forward strand.
GTCGACGGCAGAAGCGCAAGTCGCTGCTGCTCCGTTGGGGTCACTATCGTGTGCGGTCATTGTACTCGTGCTGCGCGTGCGCTCCGGTACTGCATCCCGGGTTCCACTCTCTCATAGATGTCCATATATACACAGTTCTGATCTCCTTTTTTTCTGCTGCTCCTTACAATGTACAACAGAGTCGTTGATGCAGTAAGAGCTCAGTGTCGTTTCCACCAGCTGAGCGGCAAGCCGGAGCTGCAAGTCGCTGAACATGGTCGTGCTACTGTGATGATCTCATTTCTCTCACTTTGTGTATCACTCATCAGCCCGTTCCACTGTGTGTATGGTCAAGGCAGTCAATTCTTTGTGTTGTCTGATTTTGATCTTGAGGCTTATTTGTTATTTCAGGGCAACTCCCTTGGGCATGTAGTGAGGATGGCTTATGTTCAAGCACCTAATGGAATGTATGCTTTTCCTTGATGCTCCGGTCCTAAGAAATTGCATGAAGTTGGTGTCTGGTGAGCGATCTGGCCTTGACATTAGAGCCTTTCTTTTCTTCTGCAGTTCATGCTTTATAGAAGTGTCTACATGCATTTTCTAACTTGTGTTGCACCTACTTTCTGCGAAATTCTCATGCGTTGTCTCGATAGCAAGCTTTTTAGCCAAATGAGGTATTCAACTGGACTACATATTTATATTCTTAGATGAGCTAGACAGTGTCTGCATTGTCTAGACAGCTACCTAGCAAAATGAGTTATTCGACTGAACAGTTCTGTTCGGATGATTGTCTTGGTGTTAGTAACCTACGTATTCAGATTTCTACATGAGCTTGACAGAAATTCGAATATGTAGGTGTAATCTCACACAAAGAAAGAGAAAAGACTCGGTGTCAACGATTCATGAATGGAAATAAAAACATGAGTGGGAATCATTTACTGTTTTCCCTAGCTTAGAGTATAATTATATGATCGATTCACGGTTCTTTCCCTGAAGATGTTTGCGCCCATCTTGTGCATCTTACCCTTTAGCTAATTGCCCCCCCTTTTTTCTTCCCTTTTCACTGTTCTCCTATGATGAAAGAGATTCTAATAATCTTGCAGTCAGGGGCAAAAAAAAACTCATAGAAATATGAGCCCAATGACCATGATCCGCTTGCAGGAAATCTGACTTATTCGCTCTCTGTTGGGAATATTCCTTTTGGCATGTTGGTTATCCCTTCGCACTGAACTGCATTATTGAATCGAAAGGTAGCTATATCATGGGAATGTAAAATTTCATATTTATTCACATAGTTGTGAATTATTATTCTTTATTGTGATTTAGAAAGTTTAATTTTAGTGACATGTGGTTGTAATGATTTAGACAATAACCCGCATATGCTGTTAATCCGAAGTCATATTACACAGTTTCATCTTCGCTATTGTCGAGGCATCGTGTGACAGAAGTTACTCCAGTTGTATGTATGTATCATCCTTTTCCTACTCAAGTATCAAGTGGTGGATATGTTGCCCTCACCTACATCATCTTTTCTTGCAGGCACCTTTTTTTAGCTGCAATATTCATTTGGATATCTCAGCAACATATCTTTTCTACTTAATACTCTACATGCATAATGTTACTGATTTGTTTCCAATCTATCTGAATTTTGTATAGCTTTTATAGTGCCTATGCTCATGAGCTAATTCTGATATTTTTTGTAGAGCTTCCATATTATCATTAGGAAGAATAAGCCTGTCAAGTATTGTCCACTGCTAATTGCATTAGCTTTGTCTCAGAAGTTCTCTATAATGATCAGCTATTAGCTATCGTAGTTGTTCTTTGATTAACGAAAACAGTGCCTTACTATTATCGATGTTTCCAGAGAATAATTTCCAATTGTCTGTCATCTCAATTGTATTTATGAGCAGATAAAACATCTACTGTAACACCTGCTGGTATGAACTACTTGGCTATATTTACGTAACTTATATGTTTAGGTTTTGTACTATCTGATGCAAGTCAGTTGTCCTGAGCAAACATTGTGCCCTGCTTTTGGTACAAATTGTGCCTTTATGCTTTATAGTGAAATTGCGGTTATCCTGGGCAACAACTGCACTTTGTTTTTATGTATATTTAATCAGTATGCTCTATACATATTTATTCTATGCGGTTACTCTGTACTAAACATATCTCTTGAACCGGAAGTTTCGTTGTATTGTCGAATATGTTCGGTAATTAAATCATGCCTCCTGCTAACCGATCATTACCTGTTTGACCACATCGTTGGAACGGGCACCCCCGCGCCAAGGCGCGCTCTTGATCTTGATATATGCATCATGAAAGAAATGCACGAACTACACTACTTAGCCTTCATTCTCTTTATGTACAAATGACTTGATCTAATTATTATGAATGACCTGTGGAGTGTGTTGCCTTCTATATAAATGATTTGCGCTAATTCTGATTTATCACACTGCATAGGTTTTGATCTATTCCTTTTTGGAAAACTTGATGCGTCGAGCTTTGAGTTACTATACTGTTTTGGATCTCGCGCTTGGGCCGGGCAACGCGCGCCAAGGTGCGCTTCCTATATAGTATCGTATATTGATAGAAGAAAGGGGTGAAGAGCCCTCCACCAGGGTTTACAACAATTAGATCATAAGTCGTTGCCACAACCTTGACCACCGACACTCTAACGGACTACTCACTATCATCCCACGCCGATATCACGCCAAAGAAGGAGTCCAAGTCCCCTTTGAGAAGTCCCACAACTCTCCTTATTCTCCCCTCGCGATCGATGTTCTTGATCACCTGCCTAGTGGAAGGCGGAGCATCATCGAAGACCACGTCGTTTCTATGCTTCCAAAGCTCCCAGAGAGAGCGTGATTATGGCTTTCAAATCCTTTGGAGAGCAAGTGCCGCATTGCCTCATCATGCACCACTCCACTAACTCATCCATCGATACCGGAGCTTGGTCAAGTCTTTCGAGCGCGGTCCAAAACCGAGCCCACACAGTTCTCGAGAGAACGCAGTTGAGTAGAATGTGTCGTATGGACTCGGTGTGCTGGTCACACAGCGGGCAAGACGGCTGATGCGGGAGGCCTCTCCGGGCCAGTCTATCAGAAATCCAACAACGGTTCCGCATTGCGAGCCAGGTGAAAAAATGGCATTGGAGCGGAGCTCTCTGCTTCCAGACTGTATCTACGTACGGTACAACCTCTCTTCCCATGAACTTGGCCATGTAAGCCGATTTCGCCGAGTAAGTGCCATTTGCTTCCCATGCCCATCTTTTAGATAAAAGACATACACCCGACTTTATAAATAAAGCCACCAGGCAGAGTCACATAACCAACATCCAAGCAAACAAAGTAGCAGGACAACAGATAGAATAAGTCGCATACATGGCAACCTAGCCCGTTATGGCACGCAGGCCAGCCTTCCAAAGAAATGATAGAAGGAAGCAAGAATTAAGACGCCTCCCGATGCCAGCGCGCCAAGGAGGAAGCCGTGATTCGAATCTTGGATGCCATGGCGTCGAAAGCCTCGTGGTCTACTTCCTTAATCAATAATCTCCACTGCTGCAGGAATACACCAGTTTTAGATAAGCAACTAACAGGATTAGCCGGGAAGATATTTTCAATGGTAAACTTGTTTCTAGTGGTCCACAACGACCAACAAATCGCTGTAAACCCAACCCAAAAGATCCTTTTAGAAGCGCCAGATAGCCCGCTGGCCAGTCTCCGCAAGTCCACAAAGGACGAGGGATTCCAACTCACTTGCAGCCAATATCGAATACAGCATGTGTCATGTGTTAGGTTCACCACATCTAACCTTTGCCAGAGCTCGAGGTACTCGTTCATGGCCTGAAGGGCATGCTCGGGTCCGACGTCCCTAGCCCAAGCGTTTCCTGCATGGCTTGCTCCACCGTCCGTGTGTTTTTGATTCTCGGTGGCGGTGCTACCATGTCATAGACGCCCGGTGCGAGATCCTGGACTCTAGTCCTTGTTTGGTTCATAAGTCCTAGGACTTCCCAACTTATAAGTCCCAAGTCCCTAATAAGTCCCTACCTGTTTGGTTCCTGAGACTTAACATGGACTAAAAGACCATATTACAACTATAAGTCCCTATAAGTCCCTCCTTGAGAGTCTTATTTCATAAGTCCCAAATGCCCACTTTAAGTCCCTATAAGTCCCTCATGTTTGGTTTAGATGAGAGTTAAAGGGACTTATTTAAGTCCCTACACCAATAAGTCCGTGTAACCAAAGACCCCCTATATCCACCGATCCTTTCCATGCTTGCTTGTATTTTTCTTATTATTAAACGTAGGGCCTCATTTGTTGTTTAACACCGGGGATTCAAACTCTTTGGTACGGGCCAGTGGGTAGTTGTAATCTCGGACGGCAAAAAGAGAGAGTTTGAAACGGATGCAGATAGAGGTTTCCTTATCGTATCGGACAAGACTCTGTCCGGGACTCGTTTCTCGTTTCGGACCCAACCAGAGGCCTCGCTAATCTATAAAAAATTATCTTTCCTGGTGCAAAGTTACGTAGGAACCCAGTACCAACCGCTGTATCGATCGAGCAGCATAGATCGATGATGATGGCGTCCGTTTCGGCGTGGTCGGATCTCCCGCGAGAGCTTCTGCGTATCATCATCGCCGGCCTCCCTGACCCGATTGACCACGCTCGATTTCGAGCAGTCTGCCGTTCCTGGCTCTCGGTGCCCTACCCGATCAAGCTACCCATAGTTGTGCACCCGACTGGGTTCCTATTGCGTCCCTTTGGGAGCGGCCCCCACGATATCTTCCCCCTCCCGGAAAACGAGCGCGTCATTGGTTCCACCGACGGCTTTCTTGCCCGTCACCTCACCGATGTTGATCGGAACCGGCATACCTACACGCTGCTTAATCCTTTCTCAAGGACCCTAGTGGAGCTCCCGGAGCTCGACACACTCATTGGCGACGTTTCCGAATCATTTAGGATCCACAAGGTGCTCATGCAGTCAGGCCTTGATGGTCTCGTCGCTATAAGGACCAACAACCAGAATCATCCCATCATCTTGCTAAAGCGAGGCAAGGGCGTGTGGTTACCCAAGCCACGACATCAACCCTTCACTCGTATCATCGACGTCGCATTTCTCAGAGACACACTCTATGCCATCACACAGGCTGAGAACCTCATCTCCTTCCGTGTCACCTTTGATAGCAAGGGCATACCCACGGTTACCAGCATTAAGCGTGTCATCACAGGCCCGATTGGCAATGTTGAGAAAGACAAAGATGCATTGAGAAAGAGAACAGGCGACTACATAATCAACGATGGTATGCATTTTGCAGACGATGTTGAGAGACCCCATGTTGTTGTGGTGACCATCTGGTACCTGGTCGAATCGCAAGGGAAGCTGCTTATGGTGAGGCGTGAGATGCAACGTCCTTGTGGTCATGAGGAGGGTTTCACTCGCAAGGTGGAGGTTTTTGAGGCGGACATTAGTGCAAGCACGTGGGTGGCCGTATCGAGTGGGCTACATGGCCGTGCACTGTTTCTCAGCAAACGCTCCAGCAAGTCTTGTTTTGCAGGTGGCGAGATTGAAGAGGATGCTATTTATTTCATCGACAACGGTGAGGTGTTCAACATGAGATCCAAGATTATAAGCCCGGCAGACAAATCTTTCGGATTTTCCGCTATGTGGGTCTTTTTACCCGGTTCGTTTTAGATCATAGTCTAGTCTATTGTACCGGTTGTTTATCGATAATCCTAATATAAGAGCATAGTGCTACACACGTGATACGTGAATGTATGTATATTTTATTGTTTACCATTGTGAATACAACAAGCATGTACGTATGTACGTTTGTCCCTAGCTAGTGCAAACACACTTTGCATGCTGACAAGCATCAGACGTTTCACCCCTTCCCTTAATAATAATTTCTTAACAGAAATATGCATTCGAACGAACACTGACCAAACAGAAAAGGGGACAGGAAAGGGGTGATCGAGGCCAGCTGGAGCATCAGCGGGAAACCACTGTAAATGCACTACAGAGACATGTACTAGCACTACAGAGACATGTACTACTAGAGGGCAAAAATGTGGAAATATTAGCACTTTCCTGACTAATCTAATCCATGAGTAAATAATTAGCATGGAAAATACGGTATGCATCTCATACCGATACCTAACCATGTGAGCACGTACAGTATATAGAAACGGAGCATCTATGAACAACATATATACGGAACGAGTCAGACAGGGGATGAACGAGTCATACCATCCGGTTGGCCAGGCCAACGCGGCGGCGACAACAGGAGCCTCGGCATCAGCCAAGGCCTTCTTCTTGGCGACTTCGTCGTCAGCCATGGAGTCGATGTAGAGGAAGTAGTGGAAGCAGAGGCGGACGAAGACGGGGACGGATCAGGAGCAGCCGCGTCAAGACGCTCCCCAAAAACCTTATTGCCCGGTCTCCCGGGCAGGATCTCGAAGATGACAGCTAGGGTTGTACAAGAGGGAATGAGTGAACTGAGTTAGGGCTCACTCCACTGGCCAGCGCCTGCTTATATAGGCCGTCGGGTAGATGGACCAAACCCAGGCCCACGACCTTTGGTTCCTCTGTTAATTCTTGGTCTCGATCAGTGCCCAGGCCGTCGTATCCTCCTCTATCCCAAGCTTGTCCGACGGCGTGATCCTTGTTGGCGGCTAGATGGATGAGGTGTAGGGTTCCGGGCACGGCGGTGGGGACAATTGCTCGTCCATGTCTGCATCCGCTCCCTGCGACACAACCACTTACCTCTCTCGCCGCCTCCATCGCTGGTCCCTTCGGGCGATGCTCTCCGCTTGCACGACGAAGCCGAGGACGGGGCACCGACGAACGAGGCGGACATAGCCTCTGTTGCGGTGGCCGGAGACGAACTGGACGACACCTAGGGCGGCGGATCGGGACCGGTGGTGAGGATGGGGAGCAAGGGGCGGACGGCGAGGGTTCAGAGGTGGGTAAGGTTGGTGGGAGGTGGGAGGTGGGAGGAGTGGGAAGGGTTTGGTGTAATTTGTTGTAGAGTAGGCTTGTCGGGTCTGACGTGGCGGACGCGCCAGGGCATCCCCACATCCACCCTATACATTTTGGCTGGATACGAGGGGTGCCGGTCAGCCCAGGCTTTTGAGGCCTGTTTGAGGCGCCTGTCTGGGTCAGTTTTTTTACCGGGCCGTCCGCCCGAGCGTTTGAGTCAGGTTTTTAGACGCCTGACTATAGATGCTCTTTTTTAGAGAAAAGGCGATAGCCCGACTTTATAAATAAAGCCACCAGGCAGAGTCACAACCACCCACTCAACCACAGAAGTTTAACACAACCAAATAAGAAGTGCAGATACAAGGCATCCAGCCTAAATGGCACGCATGCCTCCAAACCAACCGCCAAACCACTAAGGAAGATCCCGCCTAGAAAGCCGCAGCAGGGAGGACGCCGTAGATTTCATTCTGGAAAGCATATCGTCGAAAGCCTCTAGATCCCCATCCTTAATCAATGATCTCCACTGCTGCAAAAAGATAATGACTTTAAATAAGCAGATGACTGGATTAGTTGGAAAAATGTGTTTAATAGTGAACTTGTTCCTAGTAGTCCAGAGCGCCCAACAGATCGCAGCCCAGCCCACCATGAAGACCCTCTTAGAACGGCCTACGAGGGAATCAATGCACAGCCTCAAATCACCAAAGGAGGAAGGGTTCCAGATAACCCCAAGCCAAAGTCTAATGCAGCTCCAAATGAATTTAGCCAAAGAACACTGGAAAAAGATATGCTCCATATTTTCAAGGGCACCACAAAGCTGACATGAATCCGAGCCCGGACCATTCCTCTTCTTAATCTGATCAGCCGCAGGGAGTTTGCGACGGTGAGCTTGCCAAAGGAAGATCTTGATCTTGGGAGGGATACGGGCAGACCATATATACTTAAACTTTTCCGTGCGGGTACCAACAGTAAGTTTCGAATACGTCGACTTTACTGAAAAACGCCCCCGAAGAGGAGTGAGGTCAAACCACGGAGTCCTCTTCCTCCGAGAGCAGGGGAAGCATGTAATAAGACGATGCCAATCTTCCAACTCTACTGGGGAAAGAGAGCGCCGGAAATCTAGCACCCAGCCCTGAGCCGAGAGCTCGAAGATAGAGATCTCGAAATCAGCACAGTACGAGAACAGAGTTGGGTGGGCCACCGCCAGCGTGGTATCCCCAACCCACCAGTCTAACCAAAAACGCGTGGACTTATCGTTACGGACAACGAACTTCACAAGAGACTGGAAAGCCGGCCTGATGCTAACCAGCTGGCGCCGGAATTGAGAGCCACCACATGCGGTAGCGAACATAGGGCTGGAAGAAGGGAAATATTCCGCTTTTAGGAGATTCAGCCAAGCGGGACGGTCGTCGAGGAACATAATCTTCCACCACCATTTTAGCAGCAGGCATGTATTCATGATTCTGGTGTTAATGATGCCAAGACCCCCCATGCTCTTGGGTCTACAAATGAGATCCCACTTTACCATCCTATATTTGCGTTTATTATCGGAGGAATTCCAGAAGAAAGCACCCCTGTGCTTATCGAAGCCCGAGTGCGTCCCTTCGAACAACAGATAGAATCCCATAAGGAACATCGGGAGCGAGGAGAGGCAGGAATTGGTCTGGGCAACCTTGCCCGCCTGGGAATTGTACCGGCCTCGCCAAGGCAGAACTCTATTTCCCACTTTAGTTACAACCGGGGCAAAATCTTTAGCCAACAACTTAAGAGGGGAGATAGGCAGGCCCAAATATTTCAGAGGGAAAGACCCGAGGGAGCAATTTAGAAGGTGTGCCACCCGCTGCGCCTCCACATCAGAAACCCCAGTCACAATAGCCTCACTCTTAGAGAAGTTGATTTTAAGGCCCGACAAGGCTTCAAAGCATAGAAGAATAAATTTCAGATTTGTGATGGAATGATCATTAAGCTCCACCAAAATGATGGTGTCGTCCGCATATTGTAAGTGAGAAATGCCATTAGGAATGAGGTGAGAACTAACAGGCGAAATATGACCAGCAGCTGCAGCCCGAGCCAGAATGCGGGAGAGAGCATCAGCCACAAAGTTGAAGAGCAGGGGAGACGCCGGATCCCCTTGTCTCAAACCCCTACCATTTGCAAAGAAATTACTAGTCTGCCCGTTAACAGCCACCGCCGTATGACCCCCAGAGACAAGTTGCATCAGACGATGGACCACCGAGCCATCAAAACCTTTGGCCAACAACACTTGGCGAAGGAAGCTCCAACTCACCGAATCATAAGCTTTTTCAAAATCGAGCTTGAGAACCAGAGCCTTGGTATTCTTGCTGCGAAGGTCATGGATAATTTCGTGGAGGCAAAGCACCCCGTCCAGAATGTATCTTCCCTTAATGAACGCGGATTGGAAAGGACTAATGACCCGATGAGCGATCGGGGACAGTTTACCAGCCATACCCTTGGCTGGGATCTTAGCAAAGTTGTTAATGAGAGCAATAGGCTGAATAGAGATATAAGGTCGGCGCCTTTGACTTTAGGGATGAGGGTAAGGACTGCGTAGTTCAGTCTCGAGATGTCTACAGTCCCCAACCAAAAGCCTTGAATAATAGCCAGGATTAGGCCTTTTAGTTGAGGCCAGAATTGCCGAAAAAAGGAATGGAGAAGCCGTCAGGGCCAGAAGCTGCATTATAATTGGCAGAACGAATCGTGACGAAAATTTCGTCCTCCGAAGGGGGAAATAGAAGGCTTTCATTATCAGCGCTCGAAAGTTGATCATGCGGGGACCAAAAGGACGCAGCCAACTTAAAGCCTAACTCAGGTTTAGCCGCTAGAAGGTTAGAGAAGAAGGAGACCACATGCCGCAAAATCACCGGTGGGTCAGAAGTCCTGACCCCATCAATAATAAGGCTATCAATAAAGCACCTACGCCATCTACCATTGGCAATAGCAAAGAAATACGCCGTGGGCAAGTCCCCCTTGAGGGTCCAGTTGATAGTACCGCGTTGTTTCCAGTAAATTTCCGCCTGCCTATGAATGTTCAACAACGCCTCTTCTAAACCATATCTGGAATGCCATTCATCCGGGGACAGCCCAACTAAATCTGCACGATCGTCCAGGACGCCAATTTGAGCCACCAGCCTTGCTTTGTCGTGCCTTGACTCAGCAAAGTGGTTTTTGGACCAACCTTTAAGGAATCTACGCAGAAAATAAGAGCATTGATGCCAGTCATCCATCAGGCCAAAAGACCGACGGTGCGAAGAGAGGAAGGACAAATTTTTTTGAGCCACCAGACCATTGAACCCCTCGACTTGAAGCCAAGATGCATCAAAATGAAACCTCGATAGACCCATAGGGCGTGAACCATCATCTAGAATCAGAGGTGTATGATCAGAGCCCACACTGGCAAGGGCCTTAAGACTAGCATTAGGGAAAAGGGGGTCCCATCTCGGGAAAACAAAAACTCTGTCAAGGACTGAGCGAATGGGGGGGGGGGTTGATGATTAGACCACGTGTACCGGGCTCCGACCCTAGGTATCTCACGAATAGCCATATCCCTAATGAAGGCATTGAAAGCATCAGCCAAGGGCCACGAGAAGTTAGGAGAGCTCTTGTCAGAGGGACACCGAAGCAGATTAAAATCACCCCCAATCAACAGAGGGAGCTGGCAAGATTCGATCTTAATACTAAGCTCATCTAAAAAATCATAAGACATTGCATGGTCAGTCGGACCATAAACCACCAAAATTTCCACCAAGGAGTTGATCGATCGAATGGAGACCACCGTGCTTGCCCAAAAAATGCCATGGTCGAAAGCCACGAAATCAAAAGTATATTTTTTGGACCCAAGTAAAAAACCACCCGAGTGACCAACCGAGGCCACATAATTCCAATGCAATCTATCTATCCCAGCAATAGCCGATAACTCACTAGTAGAAAAGGACGATTTGAAAGTCTCAACAAGGCTAATAAAATCTACATTCTCAGACCGAACTAGGTCCTTAAGTTGGTCTCTGCGCCCCCTAGCACAGAAACCTCTAATGTTCCAGAAAAATGCCTTCATTTATACGACAAGTTTTTGATACGGAGACTCGACCTGCTAGGGGCAATGCAGGATTTTGAACGTTTCCCTACCCCGCGTTTAGAGACCTTCGAGGGAGCATGACTCCTATCATCTACCCCCTCTTCCCCACCAGCCACCACCAATGGGGCGCCAGAGCCCTCCCTGGCCTCCTTGGCTTTCGCAATATCCGCCTGAGCGATTTCATTAGCCCTAATAATATCAAGAATAGACGAAGGAGAACCCAAACTAGAATCTAAACAGATACCCACATCATTTAAAATATTAAGCAAGTGTTCATCCGATTGAGATGGTAGAACTAAACGAACAGGAGATGGAATCGAGGGGGGGAAGGGAAGGGTGGAAGGGACGAACCTGCAGGGCGCAGATCCCGAGCCGCCGCACGCCGAGCAGCCCGATCAACCACCCGCTCACCACTGTTGGAGACACGGCCACTCTTGCGAGCCGTGGACGCAGGTGAACGCACAGGAACAGGCCGCGCGCGACTAGGAGAAGCCGCAGCAGAAGACGGACCCGAGGCCATACCCAAATCAGCCTCCAGCCGCCGGCATAGCCCAGCCGCAGATTTCCTAGAGTCACCAGAGGCACGGCTCTTGGCAGAGAACTTCTTGACTGAGGATTTTCTTCTTCTTTTTGAGCACCGCAGTACCCGTCGGGGGAAGATCTTCAATGCCTGACAGGGAGGGAGAGGTAGGACGAGCAGGGAGGTTGGAGCACACCGCCGAGAAAGGCGTGCCCTTGGCCCCACCATCAGCTGCCTTCCCCCCACCCAGATCTGACGCCGAACCCTGGACCCCCTTGCCAGCAGGCGCGTTCTCTTTGAGCATGTCCTGATCTTCAGGGGAGAGGCCATCCCACTCCGACTGGGTGAACCGAGGATCAGTTCCTTGCATGGAGTCATCGGGGCAGCCATCCCCCTCCTTGCTCTTGTCGCCATTGTCAGAGGCTGGAGGCGGGGGAGGAGGAGGAGGCGACACCGAGCCTGAGGCCCCTTCCACCCTCACACGGAGCCGGAAGCCACTAGCCGCAGGGAAGACATCCAGGGAGCCATGAATGCACAGGAGGTCGACGCACCAAACCCGGAGCCGGGCCGGCCCCAGGATCACCAAAGATTCTTGGTCAACATCAATGGGTTTGCCAATAAGAACTCCGAAGGCCATCAGGAAAGCCGTGGTACGCATGCTCGGAGGGATATCTTCTACCAGCACCCACACATCAGACAAGGAAGAAATAGATTTTGATCCATTAGAGGCCGCTTTTACCGAGACCACAAGTTGATTCAGAGGCAGAGTGAAGCTAGAGCAAGAAGAAATCATCCGGAGGCTCTCTTTAGAGGGGAAAGTCGCTGCAAACTCGAACTCGGAGAGTTGGCGGATCTGCCAATCCCATCCACCCTCGTCCCAAACCTTAAGCTCATCTAGGAGGATCTGAGGAGAGATGCGTTTATCCTGGACGGAGATAATGCCAACATTGGACAGGGAAGGAATGGGGGCAGCCTCTGGGATCTCCCTATCAAGAGCGAAGAAAGAGCATCCAGGAAGACCGGTGCCATAATGAACAAATGAAGGAGGCTTGACACGATTCTGGCAGTCCACCGTAAGGTGGCCGTCTTCCCGGCAGATGAGACAGAAGGGAGGATTTTCACACCGCGATTGGAAGTGGCTAGGACGATGACACGCAAAGCAAGTGAGGATGGGGTTGGAGACTTGGGATTGGGAAGGGATGCGACCACGAGGAGGAGGAGGGAGGATGCCATCCCCAGCCGTAGCAGGCCCAGAGCCGGAGCCCCGCCCCGCCACGGGGCCTACGGGACGCCGGGGCGGAGCCCCCGACGCGCCTCTGGGGAAGAAACGAGACGGCCCACCACCAGCCTGAGCCCGCACCGGAGCGCCGCCCAGGGGAGCAACACCCAACGGAGGGGGCGCTAGAGCGGGCCCCGACGAACCCTCCCGACTGGCCGCCGCCGCCACCTCCCAGGGATCGGCCGCTGCCGAAGGAGCACCAGAAGCAGGGAGATGGGACGCTGACGGACCCGACCCGGAGGCGCGAGGAGACACACCAACGGACGACGCCGCCGACCCCGCCTCCGGAGCGATCGAGGCCTGAAGCTTCGTGCGGAGCGCCGCCTCAACTCCAGATCCTCATCCACATCGCCAGATCCACCACGGCCCCGCTTCTGCCCGGAAACCGCCTCACTTGAGGACGCACGGGAGCGGTCCATCGCCGCCACCACAACAAAGGGTAGGGAAAGGGGAGGAGGGGGAGCAGATCTGTCGAAGCGCCGGATTGGGAAACGGTGGCGGAGCAGATCTGAAGAGGAGGCAGGAAACCCTAGGAATGGGGGAGCCGCACCTCTCCGCACCCATAGATACCCCGACCGAGCCAAGCCCGGACCGGTACGCGGCCTAACAGAAGAGGTGGGCTGGACCTGGGCCGCCCGCAGCCCAGGGTCCATAGAAGGAAGGGGGGAATTCAGAAAGGGACGCCAGGGCCAAGGCCGAGGCCGGCCCACCAGGCCCAGCAGCACCCACCGGGGCCCGCACCATAGGAAGGGGCAACAACGCCGCCCCCGCAACCAGATCTAGGGTTGGGACCGGCGCCGGCGCCGCCACCGCACCGGAGGACGAACTAGCAGGCACGCCAGCTCGCAAACCCATCAGAGAGGATGAGGCCGACTCCGGCACAGACAGCAGCGAATCCGAACACGGAGACCAGCACGAAGCATGACGCCGCCCGCGCGAGACGCGGCGCCACCCGTCCGACTCCACGGAAGGCCGGATAGGCCGCCCCCGCCCACCGGGCGCAAACTTGGGCCGGCGAGCAGCCACCGCAGCCACAGGGGGAGAGCGAGCCGGGGACGACCGCGGAGGGGAAGAGGAAGCCTCAGAATCCGAGCCAGAGCCGTCCGAGTCGAGAGCCCAGAACTTGTTAGCCCGAAGAGGGGCGAGGAGGACAGAGCGAGGAATCGAGGCCAGAGAGCAGGAGGGGGAAGCGCGGGGTGCCGGAGCGAAGCCCAGGGGAGAACGCGGAGGGGATGGGGAGGAGGAGGGAGTACGAGGCCGGGGCGCCGCCGGAGCATCGCCCGACACCAGGGCCGCCGCGGGGGGGGGGGGGGGGGGGGGGAAGGGGAGAGCCATCCAAGTTCTTTCCTTTGAGTAGAGATATAGATGCTGTAAACAACAGACACGAAGGTCAACAGAATGGTAGTAGAACGAACAACTTATTAGAGATATTTTCTTACCCATTGATGCAAGCAGTATTCTGGCAATCCCTTTAAGCCCACATCTGCATGAGGATTTTGTGGCGTGGCACAGGAGAAAAAGCGTTTAATTTCAATCTCTTTCCGCTCTGCTTGCCCTATTGAACGGGGTCATCAGTTGGGCACACGAAGGAGAAGAGAGAGGATGGGCAAGGCGCCTCTGCTGAACCAAACCCGGTGTGGGACATTTTATGAAATCTAAAAATCCCAAGCAAGATTAAGGTGTTCCTATATATGGAAGGCTCTGCATGCATGGTACAATCTGGGCATGCATGGCGATCCTTACATCGTGGCACTTACCCGTCTAGTCACAATGTCCTATTGTCAGTTGGGTCCGAAAAATATTATTTACCTGCAAGCGTGCACCGAGTGTTTGGTCTGCTCTAGGATTACTGGATGTCATATATAGATGATGCCGTTGCATGCTGGTATGTATGGTGGCAAAGAAGGGGCTTTTGCGATTCAGGCAATGTTTGTTACCTGACAGGGGTGCTTTCAGAAAGCGACGCACCACGTGGGCGCATTAGAAAGAAAAAGAAAAGAAAAGAAAGAAGAAGCTTTCGATTCTCGTCGACAGCAACGGCGCCACAACCACAATAAAAGAAAGAAGAAGCTGATGCATGCAGTGATGCCGATGTGTGTCACGAAAATATCACCTCAACTCATCTCCAGGCTCCACATCTTCACTGCTCCGGCTCGCGCATCTCATCTCTAGTTCGACTTACAACAGGTCAGATTTATCTTCTCTCGTACGTACGTACGTACGTACCTACCCCCTCCGCAAAGAAATAGAAATATAAATGTACTTCCTTCGTCTCACATATGAACACACACGACCACGACCAGCACTTGATCATGCATGTACTTCCTTGGTCTCATAAATGGAGGGGAGGGGAAGTCGGTACAAAACATACTCCTACATGCATGCACTCTCATTTCATCTGTTGGGTGCACCTTAACTGAACACATGATTTCTATTCATACTCATACTCATACGAGCTCTAGTGTATACTAGTGTAGTGTACATTGCACCTTGGGATGGGATGGGATGGGACCCCCATGCCCTACTAGTACTACTAGTAGCCGCCCTCGTTGACCCCTGGCCCCACACATATACCTTTCCTCTCTTTGCCCCGAGACCAGTGAGGCTGGCCATAGTGGGGGTAACATAACTAGTATCATATATTTGGGACTCGCAAACATGCTTACGTGGCAGGAAATTAAAGAAGAGAGAGAGGGTCATAGTAACATAGGTAGATACCGTAACATAATAAATATTATGCTACTATGTGTTATGCATGACAATAAATGAGACCACCTATGATACTATTTTATGATACTATGCACTATGGATGTAGTATCATACATTAGTATCATATGCATGATACTAGTATATGTTACTCCCCACTATGACCAGCCTGAGGGTTATTAGTCACCTGAACACGTGCAGCAAATGGCGTACCACGTGCGACCACGTGTTCTACCACTTACTAGAGTAGAAATTAAGAACCTTTCGATTCTCCATCCGCATCCGGCGGGCCGCACGTAATCAGCAGGGATGCGTTTGGTTGCTCTCATTATTTTCGTCACTTTGCACATCTTTGCAAAAAAAAAAGGACTTAGTTGAACATATGCAGATAAAAAATCATCATCTGTATGTTTACTGGTTGCCTGCATATCCTTTTCATGTATTGTAGCAACGCTTCTACGCATGCGTTTGGTTGCTCGCATTGTTTGTGCTCGTACGATCGAGTGCACGTTGTTCGGATGCATACAAGCATAAAGTTGTGGTAACCTTGTACCCTAGTACAGGCTTCTTTCGAAGATTGAAAAATCTCCCATACTTTGGAGAGAAGCAAACCAACCGGCCGATGTGCAATTGACTATACTTATACTAGTTGACATCTTTGGTCTTCACATTTTCCCTTTCATTTTGTAAAGTTGCTTGATGAGCTTACCCACTACTACTACTCCCTCTGTCCGAAAATACTTGTCATCAAAATGAATAAAAGGGGATGTATGTAGATGTATTTTAATTCTAAATACATCTTTTTTTGTCCATTTTGATGACAAGTATTTTCGGACGGAGGAAGTACATCTTACACACGATCACACCAAGCACACCAACACCACAACACTATAATGACGATGAACTGGATGAAGATAATGAAGTTCTTCCACCCAAACTAAGAATACACCTGCAGCCAAGATAAGAGGCCAAGAGGGCAAGTCGGTTGCGCAACACACATGCATGCATGCATGCATACGTACGCTCACTATGTTGAGTTCACTGAACCTGAAGAATTAAGAAACAGTATAACGGAACTAGCTAGGAGCCTCCACGGCGCTTTGCCATCGCTAACCGTCCGATCAGTTCTAATTTGATGTCCTGATGTTTCTCTTGGGCCACTGCTCCGTGGACCTATCTAGGCCAACTGTCATTTTTTGGGCCAAGAGTGCTTATTGGGCTGGCAGGTGCGTGCCTTTAAAACGAGATCCTAGCCCAAAAGGTAGGTGTACGTGTTCATCTCAGCGGCCGTGAGCATTGCTCGTGCTTTAGTCTCTGGACTTTTGATTCTAAAAAAAAAGTCTCTGAACTTTTTTTTATGCAAGGACTTATTTGTCCCACCCGTTGAGCTAAATTGTGAGATTCTTGATCACTACTTTTCTATCTACCCGCTGGGCTAAATTGTGAGATTCTTGATCACTATATTTTGGGGTTAATTACCATCAAAAAAAATATTTGGGGTTAATGTGTGATGCACATGCGGACATTCCTAGCCTTTGGGGGTTAAGTCAGGCATGCTATGAAGTATCCGTATATATATTATCTGCAAATCAACTGTGGATAATTCGTTGGTCATGTCCGTATGCTTCTTTCGTGGTGGGGTTGACATAATAAAGTTCTTCGTTTTTGTGTCTCTCAGTTGGTGAGGTTGGGATGCCTATCTCATGTATATATAAATTAAGAAACAGTATACCGGTACAGAAAGTCTCTCATTATGTGAATAATTAAGTTATCCTTTATGTAACTTTATTTTCTTGACGTTTTTCAAATATTTACACAATATTCCAAAAAATATATACTGGCGCAGCAACGCGCGCGATCATGATCTAGTTGTTTTTCTATTCAGACGAGCTGTAGCATACGAGTACGTTGCACCTTGGGAGGGGCCCCCCATACCATGCCGACATCGTTGACTCGTGCCGACCCCACTGACCTAATTTACTACTACTACACCTTGTTGTTGTTGTTTCCATAAGAGGGCCAGCTGCATGTTCCCAAATTCGGATAGGGTTCACTCACTCACTGACCTCACCTGAGTCGGAGTGAGTGACGGAGCTGCTTTGGTTTGCAGCAACTAGTGACGAACCACAGGGGGCAACAGGTGTCCCGTTACCAGAGAGAACCATTCGACGCGATGCTGCTCGACAGACAGACAGCAACCGCACCACAGCCACAAACAGCAATGCCCACATGGTGATGCAGGGATGCCGATGCCGATGTAAGCAAGCAAGCAAGCAAGCGCGGCCACACATTGACATCGACATCGGCATCGGCCGGCCATCGGGAGAAAATATCGCCTGGGGGCCGGACGTACTACTGCGGCTGCGGCTGCCGCTAGCTAATCTAGCCTAGCCTAGCTACCACTAAGTTGCTGCTCATGTCTAGTTGGGCTGCCCGGTTGCTGGTGCAAGCGAGGAGGCGGACATAGACATACATCCCCCCGGCCTCCTGTCCTGTCCAGCCTATAAGTAGGCGGCCATGCGGTAGCTGCGGCAGACAAGCATTCGAGAGAGAAGAAGCGACTGATCAGCATCCAAGGTCGTTGGTTGGTTGCAATGGCCGGCTGCGGAGGTGGCCTGTACGCCGACGCGGAGCCTACAGGAAGCTCGCCATGGTCCGTCGCCTCCACTCATTTCCATTCCATTCCATATCTGCTCTGCTATTCTACGCTCTGTTTTTATTTTGGAACGGAGGGAGTAGATGATTCCTCTGTTTCTTCACTTGTTGCTCTGTTTGACCTAGACATGGTTGGCAGGAATGGCACCCTGACAAGTGCGCCAGCGGCAGCTCCGGGTCCGGGGGCGCGGAGGCCGCCAAGGCCAGGTTCCACAAGATCCAGGCAGCCTACGCAGGTGGTAAATTCATTGCTCTTCCTCTGGCTTTTGACGTTGACATCCATTGTTACCCTACCCTAGAGTAGAGAGAATGTGAGGCTTTGCTGCTGCTGCATACGAGTACGTACGTACGTACGTCTTGTGTCGTGGCTCTCTCTCTCTATATATATTTATTTATGTACCCACGAGCACGAGAAAGAGATGAGCCGAGAGAGAGAGGGGGGAATGTTTACGTGGTTTGTTTTGATGAACTTGAAGATGCATGCAGTTCTGTCGGACCCCAACAAGCGTATCCTCTACGACGTCGGAGCCTACGACAGCGACGCCGACGATGAGGTATGCTGATTTCTATGTATGTATGTTGCTTTCTTCTTTATTGCTACTTTTATATAAATCAAATCAATGGTAATATATACACGTCGGCCAAAGATTAGCTGGTTCACCGTGGTGCTTTAATTTTACTTATACGTATATTAGGGTGCAGGAGACATACTGGGAGACATCCTGGAGGCCATGAACCACACACCCCCACACGTAAGTAAATAGTTATAGTAGATATCATGGAGCTTTTTACCGAGCAGAGCAGAGCACTACTTACTTACTTATGAACTAGGAGTATTCACCACCATACCAATGCTAATACCATGCAGCAGCAGCAGCAGCAGGAAGACGGCGAGGGCGAGAGCTTGGAGGATCTGCACAAGCAGTTCGAGGAGCTCTTCCTCAAGCCCGACGCCTACTTCTCCAAGTCGCCGCCGCCCTCCTCCTCCTCCTCCTCCTCCTCCAATACAAGGGCCGCCGGCAGGAAGTAGGCTCCCAAGATGAATGAATCATCTTCATACGTGCAAGATCATTGTCTTGTGTTGCCTAGCTAGCTAAACTCACAAAACTCACCCAGATGATAAGTTGCTAGCCATCCACGGAGAAACAACGAAATCACCCAAATTAATGTTGAATGTTCAGCTAGCATGTAGATGTAGTATAGCCTAGTCACTAAATGAAGAATTTATTTAGGCCTAGTCATCCTCACCTGCCTAGTGGCATGCGGATGAGACCTGTCGCCATCGCGTGGAATTTTCCACCTTGTGATTGTGATTTGTACGACTACTATGCGTGAATTCAATATCATATGTGACATCTTTTCAAAAGAATACTACATACTACCTCCGTCCTGCTTTATTGATCTCTATTGTATTTTGTGTCAATTCTTGACCATAAATTTAACTAATAAAATGTTCATGCATTTCAAAAAATATTATATCATTAGAAACTATATTTAAATATGAATCCAACGATATAATTTTTTGTTCACATGCATTAACATGTTGTTAGTTAAATATTTGGTCAAAGTTTAAGACAGATTACAAACGGGACCAATAAACCAGGTCGGAGGTACTACTTTATAAGCAATTTTATCCGCATTCCGCCCTGCTCAAAACATACTTTGATAGCTCAGTCGGCTTGCCAAAACTGGGTATGGATACCGGGCTCAGGTAGCCTTTCTTTTACCGAAACTATTAGTTAGTATTTCTAGACTTCAAAAAGTCGGATAAAGGTGTAAATGTACATATGTGTATGGTAATAAAACTCATCAACATAAATTCGCACGTGGAGATGCGTCTGTGGCTAATTTCATCGCCCGCCACCTTGGCCGGCGCCCCTTCCAACCAGCTGCCGGAGCCTCCGGCGTCGATCCCCATCGCCCCTCCCCCGCTCGATCCAGATCAGGCGGATCTGGATCCCGTCTCTCGGTCGCCTCCGGCTTTCCGGAGTGATGCTCCTGGCGATGTGATGGGGGTGCTGCTCGGGGCCAGGCATGGCTCCCGGTGCTCTGCCGTCCATGGCGAGGGGGGTGTGGAGCTGGCCCCCCTGTCGCCGGCCATCGTTCCCTGCACCATGAAGCGCTTGCCTTGTTGCTCTGTTCTCAAGGATGTGGGCAAACATCCTCCCGATCTGGTGATGTCGGTAGTGCCACCGCCGCCCCTCTGGAGCTCCGCTGGCGAGGAGGAGGACGACGACGACGGAGAGGAGGAGCTTGCTCCACGGTTGCCGCCGGCTGCCTCCCAGTATTCCCTGTGCTCTGTTGACGCCAATGTTGCTCATGCAGGGCCGTGGGCATCTCTGGTCGATGCAGATGGCCAGGGTTCTGGCGAGGATCGTGGCAACGGCGATTCTGGCAAAGGGGACCAGGCGCCACCGAAGACGGCAACGTCTGTTGTCGAAGGCTCATGCTCTGGTGCGGTCGGTGCGTCGTCTGCTTGCTGCTATCCTTGCGATCGGGCGGAAGCTGTGGTCGCACAATCCGGGGATAGTCCCTGGATTTACGTCGGACGAAGGCGTCGTCCCCGTTGTCATGTGCCTTGCAGCAAGTCTTCCGCGTCCCCGACCTTTCATGATGCGAGGTCTGTGCAAGCCGACACATTCAAGAGGAGAACCCGTGGTCGATGTTTCCGTTGCTTGGCTCCGGACCACAAGGTTGCGTCCTGCCGCGACCCGTTTCGATGCCTCACTTGTCTTCGCTCTGGACACCGTGAGAGGGATTGTTCTCTGCGTCACTCCTCCGTCGAAGTTGTTCGCCACTGTGTGCGTGATCCCCCAGCTCCGCCTCGCCCTTCCTCAGATGGGCGCTCTTGGGCTTCGGTTGTTGCTCCTGCAGTGTGTGTGCAAGCTCCTGAGTCTGCAAGGATTGTTGAAGCTCCAAGCGAAGGTTCTGTTGATCGGGGTGTTGCGACATTTGATAATGCTATGCTTGTCTCATTTCGTGCGGAGCTGCAAAGCTTGGTTGAGTTTGCGCTCCGCCCGCTACGCAAGCTGGAGGACTCTTTGTGCCTGTGGTTGGCACGTGCGTCCGACCTCTTGGTGCAGGCGGAGGTGTCTGATCGTGAGCGTGGGTTGAGCCCAGCCTCCTTGCAGGGACCTTGCTCCTTAGGCACTGCTGTTCATGGTTTGGCGCTACCAAAAGATGGGAGCAAAGGTGTTGATGGCATTGGCGACAAGGTTGGGTTGGCGCCCTCAGGGTATGTTGCTGCCGTGGAGTCTGCAGGGCAGCATGCGTCGGTCAAGTCTATGGCCTTGTTTGACAAGGTGGCCACCGAGCTTAGCCTTCCTACTTCTGCCTCCAATGAGGTGTGGGGCGTTGCAACGGGATGCGCATCGGCATTTGAGGGCCAAAACACTTTACATGTCTTCATCGAGCTGATCAAAAGCCTTTCTGCCGTGCCTGCGATCACCCAAGGGTTGATTCACCTTGTCAATGCAGCGAAGATCAAGAATGTCAACCAACTGGCAGGCGTCGCCTCGGGCGTGGGGACCGCATGTCATGATGTTAGCCATTAGTATGTGCCTTCCTCTCCTGTGCTTATTATTCTCGGAGTAGTCCGCATGTTGTTTCGCGGGATGGCTTTTGTAGCGCGTCATCTGCGGGTCCTTGATTGGCTTGTCGGGTCTGTGTGTGGGTTTGACCCTTGATGTACCGGTTTTCGCACGGTTTTCCTGTAATTAACCGGGCAACTATCTCCTTCTCTATTAATGAAAAAGGCAAAGCTTTTGCCTCTGTTTCAAAAAAAAAAAGATCATCGTGTGTTGTGTTGCCTAGCAAAACTCACAAGAGAGAAGCGCACAACATCGTGTGCTGTGATGCTAGTCTTGGAGGAGGAGCACGACGGCGGCGGCGGAGAATCAATGTAATGTTCAGCTAGCCTAGCCTAGTCACTAAGAATTTATTCAAGCGTCATCCACTCATGCATCCCTAGTGGAATGCGAGATGAAACCTAAAAGCATGGAGTACTTTGCTTGCAATTAATGAATAACAATTGTGTCTGTTAATGGATACAATCTTGTGTCAACTTAAGAAAAACATTTTTGCTGCGTTTTGAACTGAAAAAACTTCTTATACTTAGTTACAGAGGTAATACAGTATTACTCACACTGACCACTGCATACATATAGAGACTATACATAGGTATTTGTAAAAAATAATCAAAACCTTTAAAGAGCAGTAAAAATATATATCAAATTCAATGCTCACTACCATGTCTCCAAGAAACTACACTCCATCAACTTGGGCAGTCGGAGATGGGCCAAAAGTAGCAATCAACTTGGGAGGCTCCAAGATCGGAAAAGGCTCGAATTTTCCAATAATCACACGGGACGGACTTGAATTACTAATAGAATATTGCATCAAGCTCCACGAGTTCCACCACATCATTGAGCAAGGGGTAATCAGCTTGTAGGTGTGACCTTTTCGATGCTTGGTGGTATCAATAGCAAGGAAGCCATCCATGGAGCCAATGGAGTGGTCGTGCTCCATGAAGGGGTGGATCCTGTGGAAACAGAACAACAAAGAATCCTGGCAAGAGCACAACCACATGTAGCTTGGCCGGGGATGGGATCAAGGACCATGAACGACACATCAGTCAAAAGCGAGCCTAAACCCTAAACCCAATGCGTGGTGCGAGGGCCTTGTTTTTCTTCTTTCGTTTGTGTTTCTTATTATTTTATAAATAAATTCCAAAAATGTACACAAACTAGGGAAATAATCATAAATTCAAAAGTGCCTGAAATCTAAAAATGTAAACAACTTTGGAAAATGATCTAAAAATTGAAAACCTGTTCATAAATTTAAAAAATGTTTGCAAAATTCAAGAAATGTCACAAATTCAAACAATTTCCGTAAAATTCAAAAAAGTTCAATATTTCAATAAATGTCAATGAAATCAATAAACTACTCATGATTTTATTTAAATATGAATTTAGAAAATTCATTAGTTAAAAAAATATTTTCTTGAATTTTAAGGAAGTTGGTGCATTTCAAAATATTCACGAATTTTACCAGATTTACGAATTTGAAAAAACAATTGTGTAAAAATCAAGTATTTTAAAAATAATAAAATAAAAAGTGAAAATAAAAAAGGGAAGAGAAACCCCAAAAAAGGAAATGGGAAAAGGAAAAAAATAAATATAGAAAACCCTTAAAAAGTAACATAGAACTGACAAAAGAGCTAAATAAGAAAAACCAGTCCTTCACAAACCGATGGGAAATGCGTTCAGAGAAATACCAGCGAGAGGGTGCGCGTTTGGTCATTAATGACGGGACTCCCTATTTGACGGTCTCTGCGTCAAAGTTGTCGGCCGCCGAGTGGGCTGGCCTATCAGCAGGGAAGTGTAGCGACAACACCATAGGGATTAGGTTTCTTCTCAAGAAAAGGAATATAGCGACTCTACTTTTTCTAGTTTTTTATTTGGTTTTTTAATTAAAACGCGAATATGTTTTTTAAACACTGAGAAAATGTTTTGAATTTTCCAAACATTTTTAAAAATCCTGAAAAAAATTATGAAATCTCCAAACAAATTTTGAAAATCTTAAAAAAAAGAAAGTTCTCAAAGAAAATTCTAAATCCTTACAATTTTCGAAACTTGAAAATTTCCCGAAGGAATATGGAAAATCGTAAACAATTTTGAATTTTTCATTAGATATGTAGTCGCTAATTCTCTTTCTCAATGCATGTTTCTCTTTCCCAAAAACAATGTCAATCGATCGGGCATGTGATGACACGCTTTATGTGTCTCGTCAGCGGTGTTGTTCGTTGCGTTCTCTCTTTCTTTTTTCACCACTTATGCCTCTATAGATGTGATGACAAGTGGGGAAGGAGGAATCATCGCAGGTTCATATCCTTCGTTTTTAAATGAATTTTCAGGTCTATATAATATGCATTTTTGCCGAGATATTGAGAGCAGACAACATCTGGTGTTATGATCTGGCATTTTTTTATGTATGGAATGGTATACATTTTTTTTTCTAAATAAAGGGTGTTTGTTTAAATATTGTCACGTCTTTCTTTTTTCGACATCAATGCCTTTTTTCCCAACAAATAACCATTTTTTCGGAAAGGGGCGCTTTATTACTTAATAACCATGCTTACACATGATTTAGTATTTGTGTCTGTTGATTCTCCTCTCCTCTCAAGTTTAATGTTGTTCATCGTGAGATATCGGATGGCATGTCTCACCCTGCCGTACCACCCCATTTCACATATTCGTAGGTTGGTCGATTAGTCCTCATAAATTCAATACTAGGTTACTCCAGTTGCCAAAAGAGGATTTACATAGATTGGATTACTTTCGATCAAGGTTTTTTTGGCAAGGAGATAGCAAGAGAAAGAAATATCGACTAAGGAGTGTGTCCAAGGTGGTATCCCAAGTGTATTGAAAGTCTGGGGATTTCCACTTTTGGGCGGGCCTAATAGCTATGAAGAAATATTTCTTCAGCTACGGATTCTTCTTGATTAAGGACGGCTCGGAAATTAGATTCTGGGAGGACAAGTGGCTAGGAAATCCCACACTCCGGAAACAATATCTGGCTCTATAAGGTGATACTATCGACACGGTAATGGAATTATTTCTGCCAAATGTGACGTTTAGATGAGATTTAGTTGGACCCAGACTCCAATCGTGGAACTTCCTGCTCCAGCAGTTGTCCACGGTGCAATTATCACATGGTCTGATGTATTCCGATGGAACCTCCATGTGAATGTACAATTCTCAGTGGAGTCTACATATAGAGTGTTAATCCAATCTGATGTGCCAGCTGATAATAACAAGAAGATCTGAAAAATGAAGATACCTCTTAAGAATAAAACCTTTGCATGGTATCTTTGTCGCGGAGTCATTCTTACTAAAGATAATCTTATTAAGAGGAACTGTCATGGAAGTCTGTAATGTATCTTTTGTCACCATGATGAGACAATAAAACATTTATTCTTCCAATGCAAATATTGGCATGTCCTATACATGGTCAGTCATTCAAATAACATCTCGCTTGTATCATCCCTGTAGTGTTGCTAATGTATTTGGCAACTGGTCACATGGGATTGATCATAAGTTTAGAACTCTTCTTAGGGTGAGAGCGCTTGTCGTTATTCGGTCGCTTTGGCTACGTAGAAATGATAATATTTTTAATTCTCTGATGCATGGGCTCTTTGTTTATGGTTCTCTCTATAACGCGTGTAGAATCAAGACCTGTTTACGGAGGTGTGCACACGTTTAAAGGCTATGGCAAGGGGATACTTTTACCCAACATGGGTGGCAGCAATGATGTTAGGATTGGGCCCCCTCTGCTTTAGGCGTTATACGGATTCTACATGTTTCTTTGTATTTTGCCTTTTCATTTTTCGTTTGCATGAGAGGACCTTGTTTAGCTGTGGTGCATCTTAATTATGCAAAGGGCGGTTGTAATGTTTAAAATTTTAAGTAATAAAGCGCCTCTTTAAGAAAAAAGATATTTGTAGGTTTTGAATGAGCTACAGTACCAGCGCTGCAATGCTTTGATCTGAGCTGTCCCTTTTGGATCCGACGGACCATCTGGTTCTCTGTCCCATACATACATTTGTAGGGACCAACCGACGGACCGACCGACCGACGGCAAGGGAAGCACACACACATGCATGCAGCCTCACATCCATCGCATTGAGTGGATTGGAGAGCCGTGTCTCCATGCAATTGAATCACGGACGGGCGAACATGTCGGTGTACCCTACCTTACGTGCCTACTCCCTCCGTCCAAAATAGATTGTTCCAAGTTTTTTTAATGCATGTATCTTATATTAACTTGATGCTAGATACATTCATTCGAGATTCGAGGGATGAATTTTTTTTGACGGGAAAAAATACTAGTACATGAATACTCGTACGTGATTCTATTGGCATGGATGGACGGACTGACTGACTGACTGACAGTGGTACTCGATGTTGTATGTTGTACTCCCTCCGTAAAGAAATATAAGAGCGTTTAGATCACTACTTTAATTATCTAAACGCTCTTATATTTCTTTATAGAGTGAGTACCTACCTAGCCTAGCCTAGCCAGCGGCCGGCGGAGCGAGGGGAAGGGAGGGAGTAGGTAGGTAGGTAGATCCACGATGCGGTGCGTACGTACAACATGCATGCACTGGATATGGTGGTCCGTCCGTCGCTACTTGATGGATGGTCGCTCGCTAGGTACACCGACGGCCCGGCCCGCCCGCGTACGGCACACAACATTAATCCTTTATGCGTGTGCTTCCTGTCGCACGGGGCAACTGTATATATGTATGTATGTATGTATGTATGTATGTATCAAGAAGCACAAGAAAACAAGCACACATGACCAAACCCATACGTTTTATCTCTGCTAAAAAAACCCTTTTTGCTTCTTCCTTTTGGCAAAGAAGAAAAATCAGATTTGAAAGCTCCTACTCTTTAGCACGAAAACTTTGGAATATGAATTACTAGAAGCGCACAAAACCTAGATACGAACCTTACCGAGGAAAAAAAATAGGTATAAATCTTTTTGGGAGTTACAAAAATGGAATTCACCCGAAAAACACAAAGAAGAATATTTGTAGAGCAACTCCAACGGGCCGACCCAAACGGACAGCGCATTTGTCCGCTTTATGTCCGTTTGGGTCGGCCGCCCGCCCGACGTCCGCCCTATTTTGCATTTGGGTCGGCGGTGCGTCCAATGCCCCGACCCATTTTCATGTCCGCACTCAAATTTTTAAAATGGCCCACGGCCATAAATCATGCCAGCGGCCATGTCTCATGCCATCATCATGTCAGCGCCGACATACATTGCCGGCTTCAAAAAATGCACCACACAGTTCACGCTGACGCACGCGCCAGCGGCCGGCACACATGCCAGCACACAAAAAAGGGATGGGACTTGAGTTCGACCACGCCATCACGGCTCTGTGGTCATGCCAGCGCACAAGCCGACATACAAAAAAGAAGGCGCTCGCGGCCACGAAGTCACTTGTCGGTGAACTTGAACATGTCGGCCTGCATTTTCTCGAATCATGGCCACTTCCTTGGCGACACGGTGTTGAGATCCACCTTCATGATCTCCACCCTGGTCATCATGTTTGCGAGAGCCACTTCTTTGGCCTTGGTCCTGGCGTTGGCGGCCTCGATCTCAAGCATCTTCGCTTGCTTCTCCGCCTCCAACTCAAGCATCTTGGCTTGCTTCTCCGCATCCATCTTCGCCTGCATGTAGGCCTCGTCGCCGGCGGCCGGCATTTCGTCGAACAGGTTGCGGGCGCCGGGTAGCATGTCGGCCCGCATCTGCCGTGCGCGTTTTCTCGCGCCTCCTGATGACGAGCCACCGGCTACCGGTGTGGCGTTGAGGTCGATGGACGCGGGCACGGGCGTGGAATGCGCCACCACGCTCACGTCGGGCGAGCACTCCCGGGAGAGGCGCGAGGCCTGCAGATACACGTGGAAGCCGGGTATCGGGGTGCATGCCGACGCGCGGGGCGAGTGGGGCAGCACCATCCGAGGGAACGCGGATGAGCCGGTGCTGGCCATGGCGGCGTTGACGAGGCCGTGCTGGCTAGGTTTTAACCCTAGCATGTAGAGCGCCTCCCTCGTTGCCGTCGCGACGCGGGGGTTGGTGACCTCCTGCTGCGCGGTGGCGGCGACGGCGGCAGCCGCGACGGCTTCACCCCTCTCGTTCGCTGCGTGCCTCCGACTCTTCCTCTTGGCCGACTCCGCCGCCCGCTGTTCGGGCGTCAGCGCCTTCTTTGGCTTGGCCGCGGCGGCGGTTTTGCGCGGGTCACGTGGCTTAACTTTGCCGGAGGGGGCGGTCTTCATGCTGGACGAGCGCGAGGAAGGCAAGGCCAGCGTCGGCGTCGAGGTCGAGGTCGTCGTCCATGGCGGGTGCTGGACGGGAGCGCGCACGGGCGGGAGGGTTTTGAGGAAAATGGTGCTTGCTGCCACCGACCGGCGGGCCCGGGGAGAGTAGTAGGGGCGCGTGTGCGCGTCTGTCGCGTGTCCGCGCCGAGGCAAATCCGCCTTAAAATTAGGCCGGAAATGGGTCGTCTGCTGACGAAAAGCGGACGTGCGTTCGTTTGGGTCGGCGCGTTGGGCCTCCTTTTGTGTCCGCGCCGACCCAAACGGACGGCAGCGGACGAAATGGGTCGTTCCGTTGGAGTTGCTCTTAGGGATAGGAAAAAGAAAGGTGGGTAAGATGAAATTGTGATGGCCTGGTTGGGTTGGGTTGGGTTGGGTTGGTCCCAAAACACAACACGGTTGAAGCACGCACGCACCATGGGAATGGGAATGAATGAATGAGGGAAGTGCGACCCGGCCGAACCAACCAAGGTTTGGCGCACCCACCCACGCCCACACCCACACTCGGCGGGTCACTGCGGCTCGCACCGCTCCACTCTCGTCCACCTCCACTCCCAAAGAGAAATCTCAACTCTTTCTCCACGCGCACCGCACCGGCGAATCGCCACCCCGCCGGGGCCGGGCCCTCCGTCTGCCCCAGCCAGCCAGAGAGCCAGCGTCCAGCGAGGGAGAAGAGGGTGGGCCGACCGAGCTGCACAAAGAAATTCCCCATCCCCAACAAACAAAGAAAGAAACGCGCGTATAAATCCATCTATCCATCCGGCCAACAAGGCGCACGCAGGCAGCGCCGCGCCGAATCCCCTCCTTCCTCTGTCTCTCTCTCTCTCTCTGCTTCTCTGTCCCCGGCGCGGCGCAGGGGGAAGAGGCATGGAGATATTCTACTACCTGGTGTTCGGGGGCCTGGCGGCGGTGGTGGCGGGGCTGGAGCTGGGCAAGAGCGGCAAGGACCGCGTCGCAACCCCCACCGCATTCAACGCATTCAAGAACAACTACGTCCTAGTCTACTCCCTAATGATGTGTACGAACGATTTCTCTTCTTCTTCTTGGTCTTCTTCTTCTTCTTCTTGTTAGTACATATTGACTGACCCTTGAAGGGAGGGGGGGATGGCAGCCGGCGACTGGCTGCAGGGCCCCTACGTCTACTACCTCTACAGCCAGTACGGGTTCGACAAGGGCGACATCGGCCGCCTCTTCATCGCCGGATTCGGCTCATCCATGCTCTTCGGCACCATCGTAGGCTCACTAGCAGACAGGCAGTATGTATTGTTTTCTTTCTTCCTTTTCTTCTCCCTTGTCATGACAACTCTTGATTAACCAACCAATTGAGGATTAATTTTTGGAAAACATAAAGGGGCCGCAAGCGCGCGTGCATCACCTACTGCATCACCTACATCCTCAGCTGCATCACCAAGCACTCCCCGCACTACAGGGTGCTCCTCCTCGGCCGCATCCTCGGCGGCGTCGCAACCTCCCTCCTCTTCTCTGCCTTCGAGTCATGGCTCGTCGCCGAGCACAACAAGGTTTCTTTCTTTCTTCCTCTGTTTTTACTCCACTCCACCACTCATCATTAGATAGAGTAGTAACTCTTTTCTGTATGTATGTATGTAACCCTGACCCAGATCTACTACTCCACAGTGCAGTGCAGTGCAGTGCAGTCCAGTCCAGTGTGACCCTCACTGTCAATCAAACCGAATCAACTCAACCCACCACTGCTAGCTAGCTGCTTTTCATTTCAGCTGCCTTTAACTTTAATCCAAAGGAAGACTTCACCTTTTATAATTATAAATAATTGCCATGTCTTCTTCTCCTATGTAATAAAAAAAGGTACTCCTGCTAGATATAGGGAATGTGTGTTCAATTCAACATCCTCCTACGTAAGGGAATGCTGCTTGCTTGCTTATTCCTACCTCTGTCGTCAATAAACTAACTAGTCCTAAACATGCTTCCCGGATCTTTGACCCCAATGTTAATGCTAATGCTAATGCCCATATAAAAATGACTAAACTAGTACTAGGGGTGTTAAATAGTGGAGTACTAATTGGAGATCTCACTTTTGTCACCATCTCAAAGGAAAATTCACTAGATAGATAGAGGTGTTAAAAAATTAATTATCTGTCTAGGAGTAGCTAGGATAGTTAGTTAGTGCCTCACTTTGTCAGGATCTGAAATAAACTAGGAGTAGTACTGAATTAAATCCTGCTGCCTGCCTGCAATCTTAAATGAAATCCACCATGTTTTGTTTTGTTTTGGTTTTGTTTTGTTTCAACGATCAATCACTTGTCCTTTGTTGTGTCGGTGGAGTAGATCACATCAGATCAGGTGGTTGCCGACTTGCCATTGTCAGGAAGCATGGCCCAGCTTTCTTAATAAAAGCTTTTCCTTTCTTTCTCTGGGCCAAACTAGGGTGGGGACTCACAATTGTCCTTTTATTCGCCCTCTCCATGTGCTGTCTCTCGCTGGAGTATTAATTAACATAACATTGTGCTCCATCACAATTATCCATCCATCCTAACCTAACAAGAAAGAGAGAGAGAGAGAATCCAAGGATGGACCGATGGATGGATCACATACAGTATCTATCTGCAGCATGTGACACACCATTTAGTCAAGAAGAAGAAGACTAAATGGTGTGTCACATGCAAAATAGTATATCTTGTTGATTTGTCTGCAGCAAGATACTGGGGCAGCATCCAAGGATGGATGGATCACATACAGTATTGCAAAATAGTACTTGCAGCCTACTAGTAAATGGGAGGAGCCATGTACTAGTAGGTTGCAAGTACTATTTTTTGATTTGTCTTTTGCAAATTGCCAAATTATGCATTATTATTATATCTTGTTGATTTGTACCTTTTTGCAATGTACTCCAAGTTTGTAAGAAAGAGTTGTATTCACCTTTTTGAGTAATAAAAATCAAATTTATGCATGAAACAACATAAATTTATGCATTATTATTATGTACTCCAATGTACATAATAATAATGCATAAATTTCGATTTATGCATAAAAATCAAAATTTATTATTAACATTGATTTTCCAAGTTTGTTTTTGTTTCATGTCTTGTTTCATAGAGAGGCTATGACCCACAATGGCTGTCCATCACCTTCTCCAAGGCTATATTCCTCGGAAATGGTCTCATCGCCATTATAGCTGGCCTCTTTGCTAACCTGCTCGCTGACAACTTGGGCTTTGGCCCTGTGGCTCCTTTCGATGCCGCCGCGTGCTTCCTGGCAATAGGCATGGCTATCATAATGTCCTCATGGAGTGAAAACTATGGAGATCAATCTGAAGGCAAGGATCTCATGTCTCAGTTCAAGGTTGCCGCCAAGGCAATCGCTTCAGGTATGCTCGTTAGCACTTCACTTCTTCATTGGACAGAATGTGTTTGAAGGTACAATTGGGAATCTAACACTAACCATGAATGAATGAATGAATGAATATCTTCAGATGAGAAAATTGCATTGCTGGGAGCCATTCAGTCGTTGTTCGAGGGCTCCATGTACACTTTTGTCTTCCTCTGGACTCCAGCGTTGAGCCCAAATGACGAAGACATTCCTCATGGCTTCATATTTGCCACCTTCATGCTGTCGTCTATGCTGGGTAGCTCCATTGCATCACGCCTGTTGGCCCGGAAGATGAAGGTCGAAGGTTATATGCAGATCGTGTTTGCAGTATCAGCCTTCACCCTTTTCCTCCCGGTTGCCACCAGCGTAAGACCACACCGCTCGCCGCTACTCTTCAGTTCAGTTCTTTCTCTGCCATTCTAGTAAGATTTCTTCTTACTGATAGCGAATCATTTTCGCATGTGTGACGTGACAGCTTCTGGTGCCGACGTCTTCAGTGAAAGGAAGCGGCATCTCGTTTGGGGGCTCTCTACAGCTGCTTGGTTTCTGTACCTTTGAGTCGTGCGTCGGCATTTTCTGGCCATCCATCATGAAGATGAGATCTCAGTACATTCCTGAGGAGGCGAGGAGCACCATCATGAACTTCTTCCGCATACCGCTCAACCTGTTTGTCTGTGTGGTGCTCTACAATGTAAGCAAAATCAAATGTTCTTCTCCTATCCAAAATATCCACTGATGGTGATGGTGATCTGTCAGTCAGAATCTTTTGGCAACCATACAACTGAAACTCCTTTTTACCTACTAATAAACATGATGATTATGTTGCAGGTGAATGCTTTCCCTATCACCGTCATGTTTGGCATGTGTTCCATCTTCCTCTTGATGGCGGCAATCTTGCAGAGACGGCTCATGCTTGTCGCTGACCTACACAAGCTATCCACAAGTAACGTGTCTTTCCTTTAATTTTGTTCCAGCATTCTAGTCTAGTGCTTTCTGATCAATGTATCATGTATGGATTCAGAGGGTCCCTAACTGCTGCTAACAACCATATATACTCCTACTTATTGGCAGAATCACAAGATATGACCGCGGAAGACGAGCCTCTAAATCCTTGAAAGGCCAACAGAACACATGCACCTGGGTGCTGGCTGAATAAGATGGAATTGGGGAAAGCAAAATATGTTTTGATTGTAATATTTCTTTTTTCTGTAGCGTAGATCAGATCGATATTATTATTGGCTAGGCACGATCGAGGACATGGATGGATGGATACACCAAAGCAAGAATTCAGAGGCTGCTGAGTGAATTGGTATAGTCTATTAATTTTATGATTCCTGGTCTTGTTGTTCATCGGGACGGCATTATTTGTGTTCAATACGCTACGAGTATCTTTATATATATATATATATATATATATATATATATGTTATTACACCAGATAACAATATCTAAGTGAATATCTATCTATTGCCAAAAAGAAAAGAAAAAGTCTAAATTGCTGATGCTTTCATTTAGTCTATGTATGTAATTCTCAATGTTGTGAACCAATGTATCTATCTATCATGGAATGGAACCTTTAGATGGAAGCGGAAGGCGTGAGCCACACCGGCTGCGGCCAGCTCCGGTGCCGCCTCAGCCCCCACACCTTCTTCACCAGCCCCCACACCTTCTTCACCGTGCCGTCCTTGAGGCTGAACACCCCGACGGCAAGCTGGTCGTCGTCCTTGCTCGGCGACGCTCGCTCCAGATCGTCGTCGTCGGTGTAGTAGACGCAGCCGGCCCTGAGCTCCGGGCGCCCCCTGGTGGACACGCACAGGGACTCGTTCGCCCCCACGAACAGCGCCGCGTCTCCGATGTCCTCCGTCTCCTTCCACTGGGCTCCGTCGAGCACATACACCTTGAAGGACCACGTCTGCCGGCGCTGGCCACACCAGCCCGTCGTCTGCTTGAATTCCTTGAGCACCACCATTAACCGCCCGCCCGGCCCCGCCACGAGGTACCTGCGTCGGCGCCACGGCTGGCCGGCCGCGTCGTCGCCCAGCCTTGGCGTGACGGCCGTGCTGCCGAACTCGCCGGTGCCGGGGTCGCGCTCCCACGCCTCCACGGCGCCGGAGTACCCGAGGGAGTAGAACCTGCCCTCGTGGTGGATGGCGTCCTCCACGCCGTCCCGTGAGGGAGCCAGCATCCACGCGGCGTCCTCCGTCGTCGCAAAGGCCGGCACGCCCAAGCACGCGCCAGTGACCAGCATGGCTGCGGCGGCGGCGGGGGCGAGGACGACCTTGCGGTAGAGGAAGCCGCGCATCTGCTCGGCTGCCAGCGTGAAGGTGCCAACCGGCTGGCGGCCGTAGGGGTACGGCGGGCCCCTGGTGAAGGGCTCCAGCGTGAACTCCAAGTGGGAGCCCCCCTCGAGCGCGTGGACGCAGGGGACGGTGGTGATGGCCGGGAGCGCGCGCTGCTCGCCGGTCACCGGGTTGACCAGGTGCAGCGCGGCGTCGGCGTCGGCGGTGACGAGCCACCCGCGGGAGGAGCCGATGAAGGCGTGGCTGCGCAGCGCGGGGCTCGGGGCGTGCACGGTGGCGGTGCGGCGGTCGGCGACGGAGAAGAGCGTGGCGGTCTCCGGCGTCCGGCCTGGTAGGAGGAGGCATGGTGCCTCCGGCCTGAAGGCGTGGCGCGAGGCGCTGAAGACCGCGGCGAAGGCGAGGCGGTCGGGGAAGCCCAGGCGGCCGTGGATGTTGGCCAGCATATCCGGCGACAGGCTGACGCCGGCGGCGGCGTGGTCTGGCGGCATGGCACTGCCACAGATCGATGGGTGATCGGTTTGGGTGGCGGCGGCCATATATGTTGGTTACGTTATTATTACTAAAAAAAGAGGGTCATGTATCTCCGTGGTGAAATCCGATTCTACAACTCCTTCTACTTTGACGGCAGTTCAAGCCCAACTCATTTTTTTATTGTTTTTCTAAAATCAAATACAAATCCAATATAATTACTAAAGTTTATTTATTTAACCTCTGGTTTAGACTAAGGTCAACTATAAATCCCAAAGTTATTTACTAGAGTTCAATTCAAGTCTTATCTGTGCTTGCATCAATAAAATTCAATGTAAATTTATTTTTATAAAATCAATTTAACTCCAAAATTTTACTAAGTAAATTTTAAGTTTCCCAATTATATTGCAAAAGGATTTATTCAATTTGAGTTAACGGTTCTAAGGTTATAACCAATTTAACTTGAACTGAATCCAAATATTACTTTGAATTTTCTAAAGTTAAATAATAATCCAAAAATATTAATAGAGTTCATTTTAAGTTTCTAAACTTAGTTGCAAAAGGAATTATTCCATTTAGGTCTTTTATTTAAAGTCAACACAAATAGTTCCACTTTTTTTTAAATTCTGGCATCTATTGAATTCTACCTAATTTTTTTTATTATTCAAATTTGATTTTTAGTGAGATAATTTGAAACTATATTTTACTAAGTTTATTCTATAAAAAGTTTCAGTTTAATTGGATTTAAAAATTGCAAGTTATGCCCAATTTAAATTTGAATACATTATGTTTGAAAATTACTATTCAAAGGCTAAATATTTTTGGACTAGGTGAAAGTGTATTTCATAAGGATCATTCTGCAAAAAAGTTTCACTAAATTAGCATTTATAGATAAAATTTACGATGGTTTGAAGTTCCAGGGGTTTTCTATAAAACTACCAAATGATTCAATTAAACTGAAATTGTTCTAAATAATGTTTTGGAGAAGGTGGGACACGTGCCAAGACGTGATTGGCCGGTACCAATTTGGTAAGTGAGTGCTTGTGTGAGCTGTTGGATTGAAACAAACAGACGAGATTAGATCTGGGCCTCACCAGGGTTAGGTCACCGTAGATGTCACCGGAAAAATGCAGGCACGACGCTGAACGACGGTGCTATGCCCTTGGTTCAACATATTTGGCGCTCGGGGAGTCTTGGGGACGGGAAGGGGCTCGGGTGTACGCGGCTAGATGCGGTGGTGCTGATGGTGGCCTCGGTTGCCCTCGGGGACGATGGAAACAACGGCAGCGGGGACGCGTATATCCGTTTTGGCCTCGGTTTCCATCATGACAATGCCAGATGTACAAACTATTCTTCGGATCGCAAGAGACGCGTCCGGGCTTGACCGAGGATGCTGGCCTAAGCTGCAATCGCCCGGATACTGAAGTAAGTAGCCCTGTGTCCGGACACATCATCCCTTTGTTTATCATGGGTTTGCCTTTTAACCAGCTATCCCTTGGACAGGAGTGGATAGCGCAAGCAAAACTGATACGGTGTCCGACCCCCCTCCCTGAGACCACGCAGGATTCCGTGTTAATCAAAATGTTGGAGGTCGCACCTTCGGAGGAGGGCGATGGGGGGCATAGGGAAACTACCACCTCCGTCAAGGAGGCTTTCAGTAAGGGAGGAATCGAGAGTTCCTCCTTCCAGGGGGAGAAGAGGATCGCTTCCAAAGACCCGGAGGCCAAGGCCTCAAAGCGGGGAAAGAAATCTGTTCCGGCTTGCTGACGGGTTTTGAGGTACGCAAAAAAAATGACATACCTTTTGACAGTTTTGCACATGAAGTGCGCCCTGGATAGATAGTAGCCCCTGAGACTTAGTATGCTGTCGAAAGCGACAGCGTGCCGAGGATCATAATCTCAGTTATAGAATGTCACCTTTCCTATGCAGGTGGCGGATCGTTCGGTGGCTAGCCGGACTGATGGATTTGCCGAGCTGAAGAGGCAACTCGACGTCGCGGATGCGGACATCTCGTTGGTCAATAAACGACTTGATGAGTCACAAGGTATGTGGTTGCTCCGCGATCGCACAGTAAGGGAGCTGACGCCCATTCCTTACAATTTGTATGCTTGATGCAGATGGTGCTGCTGCTGTGGAAGACCTTTGAGCGGAACTTGCTCGGGTCAAGGAGCAAGCCAAAAAAAGCGAGGCGGATGCCTCGAAGGCAGCAGAAGAGCTAAAAGCCGAGAAGGCTGCTCACTGCCGAAGCAGGGAGGAGATGGCCGAAATGGCCGCAAAATTAAAAGTTGCTACCGACCGCCAAGAAGTTCTTGAAAGAGAACGCCAAGCGGAGCAAGAGGACCTGAAGAAGGCCGACGCCGAAGCCAAGGATGCCCGTAGTTCGATGCGGGCTATTAAGGAGGAACCGCGTCAGGTCGAGGACATTGTGGCCGGAAAGCCCTTTATGCTGCGTAGGAAGTTCACAGACCCGAAGTATACTCAGCTGGGCCGACTGTACGGTGCGGAGGATCCTTATCTGGACTTGGCAGCGAGTGCGGCGGACGCAGTCGTGCACTTCCGAAGTCAGAAGGATCACAAAATGGAAGAGCTTTTCTGGTCTCAATTCCATAGTCCGGAGCATCCGCTGCCGTTGAGTGATCGGCTGGTTGAGTGGGCTGAGCTGAATAGACTGTCCGGACTGGCCATGACGGATGTGGTCGCTCATCTGTGGCCGGGAAGGCCCAAGCCGAAGAGTTATTTTGGCTTGTTGCAGCAATTCCTTGGGGCGGTGCCGCGTATTGGGGCGATGAAGCGGTCGGCGTGTATAGAAGGTGCACAGATGGCTCTGGCCCGTGGTAAAACATACTGGGCGGAGATGGATGCCACCGCTGTTGCGTCTAGGCGGATCTCGGGTAGGGGGTCCCGAACTGTGCGTCTAGGCAGATTGTAACAGGAGACGAGGGACACGATGTTTTTACCCAGGTTCGGGCCCTCTTGATGGAGGTAAAACCCTACGTCCTGCTTGATGAATATTGATGATGTGGGTTACAAGAGTAGATCTACCACGAGATCAAGGAGGCTAAACCCTAGAAGCTAGCCTATGGTATGATTGTCCTTCGTCCTATGGACTAAAGCCATCCGGTTTATATAGACACCGGAGAGGGCTAGGGTTACACAAAGTCGGTTACAATGATAGGAGATCTACATATCCGTATCGCCAAGCTTGCCTTCCACGCCAAGGAAAGTCACATCCGGACATGGGACGAAGTCTTCAATCTTGTATCTTCATAGTCTTGGAGTCCGGCCACTGATGATAGTCCGGCTATCCGGACACCCCCTAGTCCGGGACTCCCTCAGTAGCCCCTAAACCAGGCTTCAATGACGACGAGTCCGACGCGCATATTGTCTTCGACATTGCAAGGCGGGTTCCTCCTCCGAATAATTTATAGAAGATTGTGAACACCAGGATAGTGTCCGGCTCTGCAAAAATAATTTCCACGTACCACCGTAGAGAGAATAATATTTACACAAGTTCAATCTGCTGACGTATTTCGTGGCGTGACGTCACACCACAACCAAGCCTTTACTTGAATCGTTTTTATTGTACCACCTCAGCGCGTTTAGCGAAGCGGTTTCCATGGCACGTCTTGTCGAAGCAGTGATCGTGCTCCCCTTATTCCGGGATTCCAATCAATACGGACGTGGGTAACCCAACCGCGCCATCAATCGCGGCGCTTGGGGGATAAGCGAGTTTTACCAGGCCGATGGGGACACATATTTTTGTCTGCCCATATAAGGGGATAAAGATCCAACCCTTTTACCTGCGCCTTCTTCCTCCTTAGCTTATCCATCTCTGCGAACCCGAGCTCCAGCGCCCAAGCCCGCACATCTCACCTCAACCTTCTCCGATCATGTCCGGAGCGGGAGGCAAGTGGATGGCATCCTCCGTAACGGAGGGGCAGATCAAGAAGCTGCGCAACGTCGGATACTTGTCTAGCGACATCGCGCATCGGCTCCCCGACGAGGGAGAGCTCATCCCCACCCCTAGGCCCCATGAGAGGGTAGTGTTTCTTCCCCATTTCCTCCGTGGACTGGGCTTCCCACTTCATCCCTTTGTCCGGGGGCTCATGTTCTACTACGGCCTAGATTTCCATGATCTGGCCCCGAATTTCATCCTCAACATCTCGGCGTTCATCGTCGTGTGTGAGGCCTTCCTCTGCATCCAGCCCCACTTCAGCTTGTGGCTCAAGACCTTCAGCGTCAAGCCGAAGGTTGTGAAGGGTAGCCAAGCGGAGTGCGGAGGTGCCATGGTGGGCAGGATGTCCCACGTTACTTGGCTCGAGGGCACTTTCGTGGAAACCATCAACGGGTGGCAATCGGGGTGGTTCTATATCACCGAGCCGCGTGACCCTGAATGGGCAGCGGCCCCCGAATTCAGATCTGGCATCCCCACACGGCTCACCTCCTGGAAAGAGAGTGGCCGGATCTGGGGTGATTCAGAAGAGCTGACCGGACTCCAAGCTTGCGTCCAGAAGCTGGTGGACAAGAAGCTCAAGCTCGTCAACGTGGTCCAGGTCATGCTCATCCGCCGGATCCTCCCGTGCCAACGACGGGGCTTCAACATGTGGGAGTTTGATCCGATGCAGCACCAGACCCTGAGCGGGCTCTTCGACACTACGTACGAAGAGGTCTGGAAGGTGCTGTTCAAGGGCGCCGAGGCTCCCGCATCCGCTACCGAAGATCGCGGATTCAGCTTGCAGCGTCCGGCTGACGAGGTAAGTGATTTCATCCTTTACAGAATGCTCGTTTTCCATAGTTTGACTCTATGCGGGATCTAAACTCCCTCATTCCTTTGACAGGACTGGCTGGCGAAGGCCGAACAGACTATCTGTCCGGCCCCATTGCCAGAGGACCCAGTGGACGCCCGTCTAACGGGGCTGCTGGCTCCGGCACCCCATGTGGTGCCGGAGAAAAAGGCCAGGAAGTAGGCCACGGGTACTCGAAAGAGTTCCCGTTTTCAGGTGCTATCGGATGATGACTCCGAGGCCGGCTCCTCCCACCAAGGCGAGGAGGAGAAGAAGAAAGCCTCTCCCCTAGTGGGGGGAGGGAAGAAAAGGAAGGCTTCCCCTACGGGGGAGGCCGAAGGGTCCAAGAAGGGAAAAACCCTTCCCCCGGACTACTCTGCCGACGTCAGTGATGACGACGAGGACTGGCCTCCAAGGACCAAGCCCCTGGCGAGATCGTAAGTATCTGGGCTCCTGAGTAACTTTATGGTTTCCTTTTCGCCACCCAGTGTCTTTCTAATGCCGCATACAACCCTGCAGCCCGCCCAAGGATGATCTCCCCGCTTCGTCGAGCGGGTCCTTAGGTGCGTCGGATATGGATTCCCTTTCGACCGCCTCCTCCCCTCGTGACGCGGACGATGCCGAGGTGGGATCCCGGGAAGGGACTCACCAGGAGGAGAAGGCCCCAGAGGTGTCGCAGGACAATCTCCCGGACTTTGCACCGGACTCGGCTCCGGAGCCCCTAGTGGCTCCGGAGTCCGGCGGGCGACCCCTTCGCAAGAAGGGCAAGACCGTGACGCCGGCTGCTTCCGTCCAACCGGAGGCGCCGGATAGATAGCTGGAGGCGCTCAATAGCGCCTCCATTGAAGAGGAACACCGCACTGTTATGAGTGCGGTGATTCAGAAAGTTCAGCTCGCCAAGAGCGGGCTGACCGAAGCCTGCAGCAGCCTTCTAACAGGCTTTGAGGTAAGAATTTTGAGTCATAAAAAATATGTCAATATGGGATTGCAGGTTGTGCTGCTGACCTCCGCCGCACTGACTGCGGAGGTTAATACTTTAAAGGAAAACCTCAAGCGGTCCGAGAACGAGCTCGGCCGTGCCAAGAAGCAGCTCGAGGACAAGGAAGGTGAGTAACACCTTATTAAAATTGTACCTTACAGAAAAGGATTTGGTTTCAAGAAAAATGACAAGGATAACGTGGATATGGCAGGGGCCACTAACGAGGTGGCGGCCCTGAAAGAGGCGGTGGCCGCGGCTGAACACAATGCGGCTGCGGAGCGCACCGAGCGAGAGAAGCAGGAGGCGCGGGTGGCGGAGGTACAACAAGAGCTCCAGGCTCTCATGGAAAAACATGAGGGTTTGGAGCGTGACTCGAGGACCCGAGAGTCCGAGCTTGCAACGGCTCTTGAGAGTGCCAAAGCCGCTAAGGCCGAAGCCTACAAGGCCCTCCAGGAAATCAATGAGTTGAAGAAAATAGCAGCGGGTAAGGCATTTTTCATGCAAAGTAAGCATGTGCGTGTTAATTACCTGTTGCTTACCCGAATTCGGAGCTCTCCAGGAGCGTTCGCAGATCTTCCTTGCAGCGTGTCCGATGCTGCCGCGTTCTACCGGGCCGAGGAGGGGAGCTCAACGGAGAAGGTCTTCTGGTCTCAGTTTGCTGAGGCCGGACATCCGGTGCCCCTTAGCGACCAGCTGAAGCAGCTGGTCGAGCTCCACAAGGCGGCCGAACAGGCCATGAAGGGCCTCATAGTTCGGCTGTGGCCCAAGGAGGCCATGCCAGGGAGCTACTTCGGCCTGGTGCGGCGACTGGTGGATGCGTGCCCGTGGGTTGAAGTCATCAAGCACTCCGCCTGTATGGAAGGTGCCCGTCGGGCCCTTGCCCGCGCAAAGGTGCACTGGGGCAAGATGGATGCCCAAAAGCTGGTGACGGACGCGCCACCGCAGGGCAAGGAGCATCGTACGCCCGAAATGTATTATAAAATTGTCCTGAAGGGTGCCCGCATTATTGCGGGTGAGTGCTCCAAAGAAGAAATTTTTGAGTAGACTCGCGTTTTGTTATCCTGTGCGCTGAAAACTAAGTTCATATGTGCGAAGCAACACTTGTTAATTTAAAATATTACCTTCTGTGCGACTGTTTATCAAATCTGAGAGATGGCAAGTCGTCGGCTTCAGCCCCCATGCCACGAGTGCTGGGGTGTTCGGGATAAATTTGAGCACTCTTGTTCCCATATTTGGGTCCATCGAGGGAGGCGCTCAACACAACGAACAAGGCAACCGGACTTATAATGCTTGAACACTCTCACTTATCCATAGAATTCTATAATTTTAAATTTCGGCGAAGCCCCTAGTATTCGGAAGGCCGAATTTGGGGCGCTATCCACGCCTGGTCCGGACAGATTCCGGCTCCTCGCTCGAAGCGGCATAAGTCTTTAAGGACTCGCAAAAAACCTCTTGAACAGCGACCAACTCTCGCCTCATCATGATAGTCAGTTTTAGCTTTCTCCACTGAGGCGTTAACCCAGCTCAACTGGGGCGCAATTGCAGTGGTTCTCCCAGTGCTACCTTAGCCGATAAAATGGAACGTAAGGTACCAAAACATGGGAGCCGGGCAAACCCAACTATTGACCCAAGAACATGATTCGGAGCCAATGCATGTAATGCTATAAGCTCGGGGTGCCGCACTTGTGAAAGTGTTCGGACTTATCACACCATAATGCGGGAAACATAAGCCCCTGGTGTATTTAGCCGTACCAAAACGTACGGATGCAACATGTCATAGATGAACATATGTATAAGAAAGGAATGCGATTGGAAGCAAAAAGGTGATGCATTGCTTTATTCAATAAAAACTGCTGTAAGTGCAGAACGATACAAATGGTGCGGTAGGCAAGGGATGGGACTGTTAAACATGTTCCCCTCCAGGGGTAGGCTACGGAATAATGCATAAAACGGATTTAATGCTCATAATGGAGACCACCTGGATATTCGTTGTAGCCTTTCTCCTTCCCTGGCTGTTGCATTGTGAGTTCGGCATGTCTGCTGCCGGACAGGGCCTCTGACGAACGGAGTCCTGTGGGTAAAAATAAAAGAAAGAAAAAAAGAATGACACAATTGAGAGCCACTGGTGTGGTTGAGCCGCAGTCTCGGCCTATCGTGGTCGCGCCCCTTTCCCCATGCCCATGGTATCTTCAGAGCGTAATGATGTACGTGAAGGGTCTGTCTTGACGTTTTACAGGGGCTAGGGTTGGGGCCGCACTGCTACGCGTGCTCGGAACGTGCCAGGTGGTCATGTTGTAGGTTACTCCGGGCACGCTTAGCTGTGTCCGGCCGCTTGGCGGCCGGACTCGAGAATTGCCTTAATAGGCTGCATTGTACTTCTGCCGCGAGAGCCGCTGTATGTTCCTCCGTTCGGA
This sequence comes from Triticum aestivum, assembly GCF_018294505.1. Lineage (NCBI taxonomy): Eukaryota > Viridiplantae > Streptophyta > Magnoliopsida > Poales > Poaceae > Triticum > Triticum aestivum. The sequence goes on from NC_057804.1 coordinate 673,455,821, forward strand.
GAGAACATTCAGTGTTTCCGTTGACCGTGATGACTCCTCGAGGGCCTGGCATCTTGAGCTTGAGGTATGCATAGTGCGGCACCGCGTTGAACTTTGCAAACGCGGTGCGTCCGAGCAGAGCATGATAGCCGTTGCGGAATGGAACTATGTCGAAGATTAACTCCTCGCTTCGGAAGTTATCCGGGGATCCGAAGACCACTTCCAGTGTAACTGAGCCTGTACAATTGGCTTCTACACCTGGTATGACGCCTTTAAACATCGTCTTGGTAGGTTTAATCCTTGATGGGTCGATGCCCGTTTTGCGCACTATATCATGATAAAGCAGGTTCAGGCTGCTGCCGCCGTCCATCAGGACTCTGGTGAGGTGAAATCCATCGACGATTGGGTCTAAACCAATGCGGCGAATCCTCCGTGACGGATGCTGGTGGGGTGGTCCCTTCGGTCGAAAGTGATCGGGCAGGAGGACCATGGATTGAACTTCGGGGCAACTGGCTCCATCGCATATACATCCCTGAGTGCACGCTTCCGCTCCCTTTTGGGGTATGTGCGTTGCGTATATCATGTTCACCGTCCACACCTGTGGGGGGAAACCCTTCTGTCCTCTATTGTTCGGCCGTCGGGTCTCTTCCTCGTCATCGCTATGCAGCCCCTTGCCATTGCTCTCGGCAATTAACTTGCCTGCCTGCTTGAATACCCAGCAGTCCCTGTTGGTGTGGTTGGCTGGCTTTTCTGGGTGCCGTGTATCTAGCACGAGCGGTCGAGTATTCGGTCCAAGTTGGACGGACCCGGAGTAGTTCTTTTGAATGCCTTTTTCCGCTGACCGAGTTTAGAGCCTCTAAATCCGGCATTGACTGTCGTATCCTCACTGTTATCGCTGTTAATGCGGCGTTTGTTTTTGTTGCGACACGACCTGCCATTATGGTCCTTGATATTCGGACTGCCAGAATTTTTGCTGAGGTTGTTGCTGCGTGCTAGCCAGCTGTCCTCACCCGCGCAGAAGCGTGTCATGAGTGATGTCAGGGCTGCCATGGATTTCGGCTTTTCCTGTCCCAGGTGCCGGGGAAGCCACTCGTCGCGAATGTTATGCTTGAAGGCCGCGAGGGCCTCGGCATCCGGACAATCGACGATTTGTTTTTTCTTGGTTAAGAACCGTGTCCAGAATTGTCTGGCCGATTCGTCTGGCTGCTGAATTATGTGGCTTAGGTCATCTGCGTCTGGTGGTCGCACATACGTGCCTTGGAAGTTATCGAGGAATGCGGCTTCCAGGTCTTCCCAACACCCTATTGACTCTGCTGGCAAACTGTTAAGCCAATGCCGGGCTGGTCCTTTAACTTTGAGTGGGAGATATTTGATGGCGTGAAGATCGTCACCGCGGGCCATGTGGATGTGGAGGAGATAGTCCTCGATCCAAACCGCGGGGTCTGTTGTGCCATCATAAGAGTCAATATTGACGGGTTTAAACCCTTCGGGGATTTGATGATCCATTACTTCATCTGTGAAGCATAGTGGGTGTGCGGCGCCTCTGTACTGGGCGATATCATGACGGAGCTCAAGAGAGTTTCGTCTATTTTGTTCAGCCCGGCCGGACTTACTGTGTCCGGCGCGAAGATTGTCGTCATGTGTCATGGGGCGCCCACGCGATCCGTAGATTGATCTTTGTCTTGCCTTATCCTCCAATATGTCCCGCAAGTCCAGAGCGTTCCCCTGTGGCCTTGTGCTTTTCGAGCGATGCCGGGGTACGGTTCTGGTGAAGGGCCTACAGGCCTCTCTGTCACGACCACGGGGTGGTCGGTCAGCCGTATTGTCTGCTGGTGACGCCGGTTCATACGCCTCCTCCTCTAATCGGGGGAGCAGCTTGCGTTTAGGGTAACTTTTGGAGGGGCGTTCGAGCTCATGCTCTTCGGCCGTGAGGACTTCAGTCCATCTGTCGGCTAGCAGATCTTGATCAGCTCGAAGCTGCTGCTGCTTTTTCTTGAGGCTGTTTGCCGTGGCCATAAGCCTGCGTTTAAAACACTCTTGTTTGACGGGATCCTCAGGCACGACGAATTCGTCGTCGTCGAGGCTTGCCTCGTCTCCGGAGGGAGGCATGTAGTCCTCTACCTCTTCTTCTGCCGCTCTCTCATGAGGGCTGGCGTCTCCGTCCTCCTGTGCTGAATCTTGCTGGAGTGGGTTGTCTTCGGCACTATCTGGCGTGTTATTATCTCCGGTGCCGGAATCTTCATTCTTTCTATGGCGGGATTTAGAGCGGCGCCGCTGACGCCGGCGCTTGGGCTGTTTCTTGGAAGGGTCATCCTCCGCTATTCCTCCGCCATTCCCATCCTTTGGGATATCCACCATGTATATGTCATATGAAGAGGTGGCTTTCCAGTGCCCGGTGGGCGCTGGTTCTTGGTCGTCTCCGGCATCGTCGTCCATACCGTCGATGTCATCGGAGTCGTAGTCTAGCATGTCGGTTAGATCGTCGACAGTGGCTACCAAGTGGGTGGTGGGTGGGCTTTGAATTTCTTTGTCGTCCACATCCCAACCGTCCTGACCGCAGTCCGGCCAGGCCTCTCCTGATAACGAGAGGTACTTTAGCAAACTCAAGATGTCGCCAAAAGGTGAGTGTTGAAAGATGTCCGCCGCGGTGAACTCCATGATTGGCGCCCAATCGGATTCGACTGGAGGGGGCGCGGGAGGTTCGGAGTCCGGCGAGGAGTCCGGCACCTCGGAGTCACGAGCTTTATGAGGGACAAGATCAGTGTTCGGCTCTACCGCCGTAGAGGTTGCAGCCCCCGAGGCGGTGTCTAGCCATCCATCCTCGATCTGCGCGGCCGGCTCCGAATCGAAGATCGGAGTGGGCTCGAGTGCGGCCTCCAGGGTACTGTCCGGCTACAGAGCTAAATCATGCCCATCGTGACAGTGCGGCACGCTCGGCTGTGGCTCGAATCCATCGAGGATCAAGTCCCCGCGGATGTCAGCCGTGAAGTTCAAACTTCCAAATCTGACCTGACGGCCAGGGGCTTAGCCTTCGATCTGCTCCAGTTGGCCAAACGAATTGGCCCGCAGTGCGAAGCCGCCGAATACGAAGATCTGTCTGGGGAGGAAGGTCTCACCCTAGACTGCATCATTGCTGATGATCGAAGAAGCCATCGGGCCTATCGGTGACGACACAGAGGAACTCTCAATGAAAGCACCAATGTCGGTGTCAAAACCGGCGGATCTCGGGTAGGGGGTCCCGAACTATGCGTCTAGGCAGATGGTAATAGGAGACGAGGGGCACGATGTTTTTACCCAGGTTCGGGCCCTCTTGATGGAGGTAAAACCCTACGTCCTGCTTGATTAATATTGATGATGTGGGTTACAAGAGTAGATCTACCACGAGATCAAGGAGGCTAAACCCTAGAAGCTAGCCTATGGTATGATTGTCCTTCGTCCTATGGACTAAAGCCATCCGGTTTATATAGACACCGGAGAGGGTGGTTTCACAAAGTCGGTTACAATGATAGGAGATCTACATATCCGTATCGCCAAGCTTGCCTTCCACGCCAAGTCCCATCCGGACATGGGACGAAATCTTCAATCTTGTATCTTCATAGTCTTGGAGTCCGGCTGCTGATGATAGTCCGGCTATTCGGACACCCCCTAGTCCGGGACTCCCTCAGCAGCCATGGGGGAGCTCTTGGGTTGGGATGGCTTACACCAAAACGAGCGCTTTTGGGAGAACCAATGGGTCAGCGAGATGCACGAGATCAAGGGGAAAAAGATGGACAAGGGGGCGCAGGCGAGTACCCAAGGGGGAACATATTTGGGAGGGTTGCGGTGGTTGGATTCCAGCCGACGATGGCATCGGTTGAGGGATTTATTAAGAGCCTAAATACTATCTAGGACTTATTAAGAATACTTTTATGCCCAAATAATAATTTACTTTGCCACCCTATTTTGGGATTCAAAATTATTCCCTAAACCTTGTAGGTTTCATCCTGTGTTCCCAAATTTCAAACAAGGTTTCTAATGTTGGCATAGGGTCTTTGACCCTCTAGGTTGATTAATCAAGTCAATAACAAGCAAATCTTAGGCAATGTTAGTTAACTAGAGAGCAAGCAAGGGTTTTCCATGCTACTCTTATTGATGACCGCACTACCGAGACTCCCATGGAGCTCAATGTTCAGCTCTGTGCGACTGATGGTGACCCCTTGTCTAGTATGACACGATATCGTCATCTTGTCAGGAGTCTTGTTTATCTAGCTATCACCCATCCAGATATCTCCTATCATGTCCATATTTTGAGTCAATTTATTTCTATTCCCACTTCATCACTACAGTCACCTCCTTCGTGTTCTTCAATATTTTCGCGGTACGGTCTCTCACCGCTTGTTCTCCCCCCACTCCAGCTCATTACAAGTTTAGGCCTATTCAGATGCTATGTTGGCTAGTGATCCCTCTGATCGCCGTTCACTTTCTGTTTACTGTATTTTTCTTGGTGGCTCTCTCATTGCCTGGAAGATGAAGAAACATATTAAAGTTTCCCATTCGAGTGCAGAGGTTGAGTGGTGTTGATGCTCTTTTTTGTGCGTTGATGTGCAGGATTATGTTATTGCTCTTTAGTATGTGCCTTCTCAGTTATAGTTGGCGGATTTCTTTACAAAGGACTAGACTAGATGAAAGGACCACGATGTCGCCTAGAGGGGGGGGGTGAATAGGCGTTTTAAAATCTTTTACGGATTTGGCTATATCCTAATGCGGAAATAAACTAAGCGGATACTTTTCAAGCACAAATCCTAAATATACTAGGCTCACTAAGGGCACCAACAACTTAGCATGAACAATATGAGAACAACGAGGATATGAGTAAGCATAAGTAAGTTACACAAACTTACTCAATGTACATCACGGGATATGGAAATGGATAATACACTCACCCACAAGTAGGCAATACAAGCTTACACAAATTGTATCACAATATATGGAATTGAATGATACAAGCACACTCAAGTAAGCACTACAAGCTTACACAAGATATGTTACAAGCTAGCAATTCGCACTAAATACAAGATAGAACAATAGTAGGAAGTCTGAATTGTGGACTATAAAGAGTTGAACTAAATAATCTCTACGATATGGTAACCAACACAATATAATGAGGACAACAAGAATAGTGAATGCGCGGTCAAGGGACCAAGGTAAACCACAAGTAAGGAGTTAGGGTTAGGGATAACCGATGTCACGGGGACGATGATGTATCCCGATGTTCACTTCCTTGGAGGGAAGCTAGTCACCGTTAGAGAGGTGGATGTTACCACGAAGGCACACCAATGCCACGAAGGCTCACCCTATTCTCCTTGAGATATCACCACGAAGGCGATTCCCAACCACTAGAGGTAGACCTTGAGGTGGCCTCCAAACCTTCACAAACTTTCCGGGGGACAAATCACAAGTTTATTCCTCACCGGAGCACTCCTACCACCTAGGAGTCTCCAACCTCCAAGAGTAACAAGATCAAGGGGGAAATGCTCAAGACTTGCTCAAATCACGAATTCCTTTGGTCCAGGGAAGGAGAGGGAGTGGATCTTCACTTGAGTGGAATCTCTCTCAAGAACTCTCACAAATCTCTCCGGGATCTAAGATTTGAGGTAGGAGAAAGGAGAGGGAGCTTTTCTTCAAGTGTGGGTCAAGATAGTTGTGTTGCTCAGCCCCTCCACGAAGTGGTGAAGGGATATTTATAGTATGGGCACAAATCTGGCCGTTGGGGGGGGGAGGGGGGAATTTTGCTCAGGAAAGTGTCAGACGTCCGGTGGCAAAACAGGCACCGGACGTCTGATGGAACACTGGACGTCCGACGGCTGTAGCACGCCATCAGACGAATGTATCAGGATATTTGCGAAACAGGTTTGACGGACGTCCGACATTTTCCGGACGTCTGGAGACCGGACGTCCGGAACTTACCGAATTTCCGTCCGTTTGATTCTGGATTGGCGCACCGGATTTCCGGACGTTACCGGACGTGCGGCAAAATAACAGCAGGAACCCCAAAACTAAAACATGCATAACTTTCACATCCGGACTCCGATTTTGATGATCTTGGGCTCGTTTTGAAGCTATGGAAAAGCTCCAAGTCCTCAGATAGAGAACCACCCAAAATAAACCAAAATGGAGGGTTCAAATTATGCAAAGGTTAGATCATATATTTTGGGAAACTATTTGGCTTTGGCTTTTCTTTGGTATATAGGATATGAGTGGAATTGTGTATAGAAGATGTTGACTTGAGAAAATCCATCACAAACCCCTTTGATCCCCTCATAATAGTGTGGGATCCCTATAACTCAAGAATCATAAAAATAGCTACACTACGTAGCTATCAAGAATCCATTCTTAAGTGTATATGTTTTTTTGGTGGTCATCACTGCACAACACTAACGTCAAAGGAACTAATACCTTTGACACGAGCCGTTCACTTGAGCTTGATGTTGATGTTTCTTCTTGGATCAAGATGAAGGCAAGACATTGGTGCAGTCTTCAACTCTCTCCCCCATACACAATGTGGGGAAGCTTTGCTTTGTATTCATCTTCACCTGTCCATCATGTGATCATCCACAAGCTTCAAGCATGTAATCCTTTGGGATGGTTATCTTGAACTTGCCCTTGTCAACCATGATCACCAACACTTGATGTCATCCTCTCATAGACACTTGAAATCTCTTTCTCGATGCGATCCCATGAGAATCACCTAACCCTCAAAAACATAGACAACACGTAGTATGGGTCACTACACAGAGTGCAATTGATAATTTCTTATCATACCACAAGATCCTATGTGGTGCATCATTTGCGCTCGTGTGTTGACCATTTAGAGTTCGATCTTTGAGCTTCATCTTGGTCAACCTATATCTCTACTCCATGTTTAATCTTGACGTCTTGAGGATATATTGAATTCTTCACTTGAATAGCTTGCTTGAATACTTGATCAATCATGACTCAACACATGAGTCCATTATGATCATATCTTTGAGCCACTCCTAGAGTTCATCATTCAAATCATCGTTTTAAGATCTTGATCCATTATGGCTCAAACCATAGCTCTAAGCATGGCAACCTTAAGATACTCCAATGAACTTCATTTTGATCATCTCAATGTAATTGTTGCTTCAAAGGAGTTGTCTTCCATTATTCTTCAATCACATTCCAATGGGACTAACCATCAAATGTATATCTTAATGCAACCATTAGTCCATAAGGATTGTCATTAATTAACAAAACCACACATGGGGACAACATGTACTTTGAATCTCCCCCATTTTGGTAATTGATGACAATCTCAACAAGAGGGTTCATTTAATGAATTTTTAAACAAGCACACAATTTTTTCCGAGGATAAATTGTATACTTGCGGTGAATAGCATCATTCAAAGAAACTTGATGATATCAAAACCGGTTGTACTAACATCAAAACACTACACACGCATTTGATGTTAGTAAGACCACAATATATAGAGTAAGCTCCCCCACAATATATGCATGTGTGAATGAACTTTGTATTTCATTGCATATATTGGTTGATATAAACTAGTTGGAGATTTCTCTATATATTCATTCATGCAACAAGCATATATAACTAGGGTGAATAGCATGAATGACAACAAGAACTTCAAAAGATATTTATTTTAAACCCTCTAAAATTCTCCCCCATTGGCAACAAATGCCAAAATGGAAGACAAAACATCTAGAAGACCAATATAGTATGAGTTCCTCCTTGATGTGTGCATATCACAAGATGTGAGTGAACGCAAATGCACATATTCAACAATTTGAGGAGCTCAGAATATATAAAATGCAACTAGATATGAAGATACTAAGACATGTGAGGAAACAGTCAAAACACATGAGTGCGCAAGATTATATGCCAAACATACAAGCACTCACGTCACAACCTCTTACCAAAGCCACCATAAGAATAAGAAGAAACAAACAAAGTGGTCGGCAAGGAATAAATGATATCAAGGAAAGATATGAACTTTCTCATGTATAAAAAATTTCTGAGTGGCCAATCATAATCATGATATGTATCCGCAAAGAAACTTTGCAAACACAAAATATATGCAATTGATAAGAACATGATATACAGAAGTGAATCCATTATTATACAACTGAAATCTAGTGATAATAGCAAGGCACATGGCACAAATTGATCTCATTTGCATAACACAAAGTGAAGCAAGCAATCAAATGATCCCATGAGCCAAAAGGATAAAAGAATATTATAATTTGGGCAAATGAGTGTTCTAAGGAAAATAGAGAAGCTCCCCATGATTTGTGCACTATTTAGAATTTTTGTATTTGGATACAAGTGCACAAAATAGGATCATCACTCCCCCAAAATCAATAGGAACACAAAACAATTTCAAGTAGGCATAGATAAGAAAAGAAACCTAGCATTTGCAACAAACATATGGTTGAGCAACATGTAAATGAGGCAACCTAAGAATAGGCACAACCAAAATGATGTGTGTGAGTCACGTCAAAGCACTTGAGAAGACTAGTATAAGGATGAGAGTTAAGCATCAACATAGCCTTGAGTAAATGAGATACAGGTGCAAGACATGTCCTTCCCACACACACGGAGTTAAGAAGGACACACACACACACATCAAGCAAATGGGTTCACAAGCTCACTAATAGCAAACTAAAAATCAAAGCTTGTGACAACCCATGATGAAGATAGGAAATAATAGGCTTGTCAAGACAAGCATGAGGACAACAATCTTCACCAAACATGAGTGCACTAAGATGTAAAGAGGTAAGACATGCACTCATTCAACAAATGCTTCCATGGAGCCACCAAAAAGATATAAAAAGTGAATGAAATGGTGGACATGAAAGAATAGGGATATTAACTAGAGATGTAACTTCTCTCACTTGTATAAGATACTAGGTAGATGATATCCACAAAGAAGGATGTACACATAACATAGTTACAAAAGGAAGGAATAAGACATCCAAACGGGAGTCATAAAATATACCAATGAGATCTTTGCTTGAAAGCATAGCACATGGCTTAATATAATCTTATTGTATATTAATGAACTCCAAACACACAACCATCAAAGAAATCACAACTAGCAACAAGAGATCGTCGTTGGGATGCTTTGAGAAAGGAAACAAGTATCACAGGAACGAGTCAAGAAATTCATGCCATGATGCAACCTACACAAGGTTGACCCCATTTCTATATATATGCATGAAGTAAATACTTGTTACCGAGATAGCATTGGTATGAAGTCATAGATCAATAAAATGTCCAAGCTTGGCTCTAATTTCCTCATAGTGCCACCACCTTCATGAATAATCGAAGCACCCAATGCTTCTCAAATGTACCTAAAACATTTAAGTACAATATGGTCCCCAAACTTATTGGGTCCGAAGTAGTTAGCATAACTACAACACATAGGGTAAAACCACTTAAATATGTGCCTATTTATATGAATTTGAATTTCATGCACATCATAGCTATTAAGAATTTGATGGATTTACCATATATATATTGGATCAAATAAGGCAAACAAGGCATGTGAATTTACATATAGTAAATATGCATGCACAAGCCTACCAAAATCCAGGGAGATACAAATTGGACAAATGACCACATAACTGTTAATACTTCCAATAACATCACTAGTCATTCATGTTGACCAAAATGAATCAAAGTGACAAATCAACATATGATAGCACACAATGAGCATATAAGATATGCATTGCACACATACTCATAGTAATATCTCACTCAAATAGATATAGGACACTATAAACAATGAGATAACAAACTCTCATATAGAGCAATAAGATGAATTCAAACAAAATGGTATTTCGGGTTATCATTCAGTGTAGAAACCAAATAAGTACATGATCATCTATACTAACACAAGCATAACATGAGAGTTTATAAATAAACACAATTCTTGGATAGAATAATATTAATGCTCCAACTAGATAGATAATTATGCAAAGCAATAATTGGAATAGCTATGCAGAGGTCGGGGAGATCCCCCTTTTTGAAAAATAATAATTGGAATAGCTTTAATCAAATGATTTTCCAAATATGATTTTAAAGATAACCATGAGCAAAACCGCACAAGAATGCCATACGTAAACAAGACATTGCATGCCACAGAGATATAAGATAATCTCAAATATAAATTCTAAGTGGCATCCCTCAATTGTTCATATTAACAAGGATTGTGATATGCACAAAGCGTATCACTCTCCCATAATATGATAATCCATGTATTATCCACAAGAAGCAAATGAAACCCAACTAAGGATAATTAATGGATGAGAATTTGAGTTTCAAATGAGCTTTACATACCGCATAGTAACTAGATAATATTGCACTAACAATACTAGGTGGTATCCCACATACATACACATTTAAGGTTTGTGAAATGCGTAAAACATAGCACTCCCCCATAATGTGATGATCCATTAATATCTCAAAAGAGCCAAGTAAGATTCAAATAATGAAGCAATAAAGGCTTGAAACCACACACATAAATATATGAAGTGCATTTGCGACCTACACATGCTAGATAACACAAATCAAGCATACTAGGAAGCACAACTATAAAAGCACATGCTAGGTACAAAACCTAAACATGCAAGGGACATAATAACTTTCAATGTAAACAATGCAAGTACAAGTTACCGCAAAGAGGAGCATTGGATTGATAGATATGATGATAATCCACTTGAACTTGGCATTAACCATAACATATGGTGAAAATAGTTTTTCTTCATGAAGTAGCCAAGTCTCCAATGCCCTCCACACACCTATTGATCAAGTTTGAGCTTGATGGTCCCCAACCAAGTTGGGTCCTAAGAAGTTAGTAACAATAGCATGGCAACCCAAATGGTCTTGTCCACTTTGAAACCACTTTGGGCACCCACAAATTTGGCAAACACATTGCCAACAATATCTTTCCTTAGTGAATAATAATTATTGACTATAGGAGGCTTAGATATGTTACCATTGGGGCATGATGAAGCTATGTGTCCCTTTTGACGACAATCATAGCAACATTTCCTCCCTTTTCTCTTCTTTAATTTCTCGACTTGGGGAGCAATAACATGTTTCATCATGGATAGTGGTTGTTCTTCAACTTGAGATTGAGCTTGAGGCCTCTTCCCATGTAGCTTCTCATTATAAGCCCTTTTCTTTAATGGGCAAGATCTCACATGATGTCCAGTATTTTTGCATTTGAAGCAAGTAATGTTGGCCGAATTCTTGTAATTCCCTTGTCCCTTTTTCTTGTTCTTGGACTTCTTCTTGTTGGAGTGAAAATTATGTCCAACATCACACTTTTCCAAGTCTTTCTTCAAACTAGTGACTTGGGCCTTGATCTCATTAATTTCCTCTACATGGTTAGTTTCAACACTAGAAACAAGAGGACTAGTGGGAGTAGAAACTTCATGGTTAGAGCAGCAAGACAAGGTGAGCAATTCATCATGAGTGGATATAATATGAGAGGTGGATGAATTGCAAGGATTAGCACATGGCAATAAGGCATTTAGAGTAGATGTGCTAATGTTCGTATGAGACTCACAAGATTTTACCTCGGAGACCATAGCCTCGTGATCTAACTTTAGCTTACTATGAGAGATTAAAAGATCCTCATGAGTGCCCGAGAGGTTTTCATGACTTTCTTCCAATTTCCCATAATTTCTTGTTAGCAAAGCAAGTTGAGCACATAGATCAACATTCTCCTTCAAAATTGATGCTTCACATGAAATCGAGTTAGTAGCACAAACATCATTATCAATATGAGAGGAGCAAGTAGAACTTAGTGACTTCTCATGAGTTGATTGAAGCTCCTCATGAGACTTAAAGAGTTTTATGAGCTCTCCCTTGACACTATTGCATTCAAGGAGAAGGAGCTCAAAATCCTGTTTAAGCTTACAATGAGTAACTTTAATCTCTTCTTTTGAAGACCTCAAGTCACTAAGCGTTTCATGAGCCTTAGCAAGTTCATGTTCAAGCTGTTCACTTTTAGCTTCCTCATTGAGAAATAAATCATTACGTTTTTCAAAGCAAGCAAGAACATCTTGTAACCTTTTATAAGTGTTATTTTTAGCTCTACGAAGAGTTTTCCCAATCTCATAGAGATTTTGAGTCAAGACTTCATCATCTTCCTCATTACAACTATCATCATTATCACTAAGAGAAGATGATACCTCGTCATTACCTCTTGCCATGAGGCACATGTGAACACAAGGGGTTGATGATGATTCTTTTGGAGAGGAGGATTCTTCATCAATCAAGCATGCCTCATCTTTATTGATTTCCTCTACATGGTTAGTCATAGAACAACTAGAGGAAACCAAAACATTTCTATCATGGCAACATGGGAGATCAAGCATATCATCACAAATGAGCTTAACACCATCATTACAAGATATTTCTTCAGACACCATGTCATTACCTTGTGGTATGCCACATGTAGGTGAAGTGAAATATGTTGAGGTATGCAAGTAATCGGAGGTGAAAGCAATAGAGAGCTCTACATGATTTAAAAATGTGGAGAACTCCTCCATTAACTCCCCAAAAAGAATATTGTCTTCATGAAGATTGGACCCACCATATATATCTTCAATTTTAGTCCAAGCATCATGAGCCAACAAACAAGACGAAATTGACTTGAACACCTCGAAGGTTATAGCTTGGTGAATGATACTTAAAGCTTCACTATCAAGATGCATATCACCAACTGACGGAGATTGTCCATCCTTTAGATTTGAATTCCCTACAACCACAATCCGCAAAGCATTTGGACCCATGGCCCGAAAGTGACAAAGCATGCGTAATCTCCACATAATATAATTTGTGCCATTAAAACAAAATGTGTCATCGTGCACAAGTTTACTAGTCGACATCATTACTCTCTAGGCAGTTAAGCCTAATAAGGAGAGACCTAGCTCTGATACCAATTGAAAGGACCATGATGTCGCCTAGAGGGGGGTGAATAGGCGTTTTAAAATCTTTTATGGATTTGGCTATCTCCCAATGCAGAAATAAACTAAGCGGATACTTTTCAAGCACAAATCCTAAATATACTAGGCTCACTAAGGGCACCAACAACTTAGCATGAACAAGATGAGAACAACGAGGATATGAGTAAGCATAAGTAAGTTACACAAACTTACTCAATGTACATCACGGGATATGGAAATGGATAATACACTCACCCACAAGTAGGCAATACAAGCTTACACAAATTGTATCACAATATATGGAATTGAATGATACAAGCACACTCAAGTAAGCACTACAAGCTTACACAAGATATGTTACAAGCTAGCAATTCGCACTAAATACAAGATAGAACAATAGTAGGAAGTCTGAATTGTGGACTATAAAGAGTTGGACTAAATAATCTCTACGATATGGTAACCAACACAATATAATGAGGACAACAAGAATAGTGAATGCGCGGTCAAGGGACCAAGGTAAACCACAAGTAAGGAGTTAGGGTTAGGGATAACCGATGTCACGGGGACGATGATGTATCCCGATGTTCACTTCCTTGGAGGGAAGCTAGTCACCATTAGAGAGGTGGATGTTACCACGAAGGCACACCAATGCCACGAAGGCTCACCCTATTCTCCTTGAGATATCACCACGAAGGCGATTCCCAACCACTAGAGGTAGACCTTGAGGTGGCCTCCAAACCTTCACAAACTTTCCGGGGGACAAATCACAAGTTTATTCCTCACCGGAGCACTCCTACCGCCTAGGAGTCTCCAACCTCCAAGAGTAACAAGATCAAGGGGGAAATGCTCAAGACTTGCTAAAATCACGAATTGCTTTGGTCAAGGGAAGGAGAGGGAGTGGATCTTCACTTGAGTGGAATCTCTCTCAAGAACTCTCACAAATCTCTCCGGGATCTAAGATTTGAGGTAGGAGAAAGGAGAGGGAGCTTTTCTTCAAGTGTGGGTCAAGATAGTTGTGTTGCTCAGCCCCTCCACGAAGTGGTGAAGGGATATTTATAGTATGGGCACAAATCTGGCCGTTGGGGGGGGGGGAGGGGGGAATTTTGCTCAGGAAAGTGTCAGACGTCCGGTGGCAAAATAGGCACCGGACGTCCGATGGAACACTGGACGTCCGACGGCTGTAGCACGCCATCAGACGAATGTATCAGGATATTTGCGAAACAGGTTTGACGGACGTCCGACATTTTCCGGACGTCTGGAGACCGGACGTCCGGAACTTACCGGATTTCCGTCCGTTTGATTCTGGATTGGCGCACCGGATTTCCGGACGTTACCGGACGTCCGGCCAAAATAACAGCAGGAACCCCAAAACTAAAACATGCATAACTTTCACATCCGGACTCCGATTTTGATGATCTTGGGCTCGTTTTGAAGCTATGGAAAAGCTCCAAGTCCTCAGATAGAGAACCACCCAAAATAAACCAAAATGGAGGGTTCAAATTATGCAAAGGTTAGATCATATATTTTGGGAAACTATTTGGCTTTGGCTTTTCTTTGGTATATAGGATATGAGTGGAATTGTGTATAGAAGATGCTGACTTGAGAAAATCCATCACAAACCCCTTTGACCCCCTCATAATAGTGTGGGATCCCTATAACTCAAGAATCATAAAAATAGCTACACTACGTAGCTATCAAGAATCCATTATTTCTATTCCCACTTCATCACTACAGTCACCTCCTTCGTGTTCTTCAATATTTTCGCGGTACGGTCTCTCACCGCTTGTTCTCCCCCCACTCCAGCTCATTACAAGTTTAGGCCTATTCAGATGCTATGTTGGCTAGTGATCCCTCTGATCGCCGTTCACTTTCTGTTTACTTTATTTTTCTTGGTGGCTCTCTCATTGCCTGGAAGATGAAGAAACATATTAAAGTTTCCCATTCGAGTGCAGAGGTTGAGTGGTGTTGATGCTCTTTTTTGTGCGTCGATGTGCAGGATTATGTTATTGCTCTTTAGTATGTGCCTTCTCAGTTATAGTTGGCGGATTTCTTTACAAAGGACTAGACTAGATGAAAGGACCACGATGTCGCCTAGAGGGGGGGGGGGGTGAATAGGCGTTTTAAAATCTTTTACGGATTTGGCTATATCCTAATGCGGAAATAAACTAAGCGGATACTTTTCAAGCACAAATCCTAAATATACTAGGCTCACTAAGGGCACCAACAACTTAGCATGAACAAGATGAGAACAACGAGGATATGAGTAAGCATAAGTAAGTTACACAAACTTACTCAATGTACATCACGGGATATGGAAATGGATAATACACTCACCCACAAGTAGGCAATACAAGCTTACACAAATTGTATCACAATATATGGAATTGAATGATACAAGCAAACTCAAGTAAGCACTACAAGCTTACACAAGATATGTTACAAGCTAGCAATTCGCACTAAATACAAGATAGAACAATAGTAGGAAGTATGAATTGCGGACTATAAAGAGTTGGCCTAAATAATCTCTACGATATGGTAACCAACACAATATAATGAGGACAACAAGAATAGTGAATGCGCGGTCAAGGGACCAAGGTAAACCACAAGTGAGGAGTTAGGGTTAGGGATAACCGATGTCACTGTCACATCCCTAGCTGCTGGTAGTGCTCTAGGCTAGCTCATGTGTGCATCATGTTTAAATTCTGAAAATTTGAACTGAGGAATTTTGGAAGCCTCAAAACTTAAATAAAAGAGGGCAAAAACCCTAGAAATCTCATTCATTGCTCCAAAATGCTCTTCTTAAATGTTTGATAATTTTTGGTAAGGGTTCTGGTCCCAACCAAAATATTGAACATTTTTAAGGAATTATTTTTGGGACTTTGGATTTAATTCATTAGCTATTTGAATTTGAATTATATTCATATAATTAGAATATAATTTCAAATACCCCTGATATATTTTATAAGCTTTTGGAAAAGTCCATCTAGCAATATAAAATATTCAGAGGAGTTTTTGGCATTGTTTGAATTATTTTAAATTCAAAACAGTGGCAAAATAAATTAAATAAAACAAAACAGAAGAAAAAAAAAGAACAGAAGCCTACCTGGGCCACTTACCTGCAGTCCACCTAGCGCCCCACCTGGTGGCCCAGCAGAAGCCGGCCCAGCCCACCACTGCAGCCCTCCGTCGTCTTCCTCCCCTCGCCCCGAAGCAGCTGCGTGCTCGCACGCGCACGGCCGCGCGGCCACCTCCTGCTTGCCGACGAGCCCCTGGCCGCGTGGACGACTCCCGCAGGCCGTCCCGATCCCGCTGACCGTTTCGCTCACTCTCCCCCCTCGACCCTCCCTCCTATGCTCCCTCTCTCCCGCCTGGACCGAACGGAGCCGCCGTCACCGACGAGCTCCCTCGCGGCCACAGCCACCCCCTCGCTCCCTCTCCACACCCCTGAGCTCCGTCCCGACCCCATGAAGCTCCACCACGACGCATGCGACGCCGGGTGCCCTGTAGCCACGCCATCACCGCCATCTTCATCGCCACGGCCGGCAATCGCCGCCGACAGGACGTCCCCGAGCCCACTCAGCGTCTCGTCCGACTCCCCGTGAGCTCCTCTTCTCTTCCCCTCACTCCCCGCACCTGATTTCGTCCCCTAGCTCCATCTTCCACCACGGCCGAAGCTCGCCGCCGCCGTGCCTCGTCGCCGTCGTGGCCAGAGCCACTGTGGCTCGAAGCCGGGCACACCATCGTGCTCCACACCTCACCAGGAGCACGTAGCACGCACCAACGCCTCCCCTAGCGCCCTGCATCGCCTAACCCGCCGTTGGCCGAACTCCGGCCGCCGCTCACGAGCTCGCCATCGTCGGTATCGGCCACCACAGGCACGGCCACCACCACCATTCGATGCGCACCAGCAAGGGCTCTCCAACGAGCCCAAGCACAGCCTCGCCCGTGCCCTGTAGCGCGTTTCCGGCTCGCGCCGCCGTCTCGGGCCTCGCCGGCGTCATGTCGCCGGTGGGTTTGACCCCACTGACCCGGGATTTGACCCTGCTAATTAACCCTGTGACACTGACAGCAGGGCCCCACCTGCTAATTAATCTTAGTTTATTTTCTGTTTAGTTTAACTAACCACATGGGCCCCACCCGTCAGCTTTGACCACGCTGACATGGACGTTGACCGACCCCACACGTCAGTATTGACCTGCTGACGTGTCTGTTGACCCGGCCCCACCTGCCATTGACACTAACCAGCCTCAGTCACTGACCAGTGGACCCCACTGGTCAGGTTTGACCACCAGCAGCGTTTGTTGACCTGCTGACGTCACAGTGACGCAGTGCTGACGCAGTAAATCATTTCTGGATTTATTTATTATTCAGGAATTTCAGAAAATGCCCTAAACTTTAATAAATCCTAGAAAATTAACCGTAACTCCAAATTAAATAAATTATATATGAAAAATTATCAGAAAAATTCAAGGAATCAATCTGTACCATTTTTATGCATGTTAGAACAACTTATAGCTGCTGTATAGCACAAATCAATTAAATGGCATTTGAATAATCACATATGGAGTTTGAATTTGAATCTTGTATTCAAACCAACTTCATTTAATCTGTTGCTAGTTGCATTAGCTCAAAACACATTCATTTTGCCATGTCATAGCATGCATCATTTTGTGCATTGCATTGATTGTGTTCTTCTTTGTTGCCGGTATCTGTTCCCTCCCGGTAGACGATGTTCCGACGTTGTGATCGTTGACACTGATGAAGACTCAATGTTATCTTCAGAAGTGCCAGGCAAGCAAAACCCCCTTGTTCATTCCGATACAATCCCACTCTCTCGCTCCTGCTCTCTTTTACTGCATTAGGACAACAACGATTCATCTGTTACTTGCTGCGGTAGCTGAACCCCTTTATCCTTTGCATGACCTGTCATTCCACAGTAAATAGATGAAACCCACTAGCATGGGTAGGAGTTGTTTGAGCCCTGTTGTGCCTACTCATTCATGCTTGTTTGTCATGCCTGCTACTGCTTAGAGTTGAGTCAGGTCTGATTCATCGGGGATGAATCAGAGGCGTGTGAACATGTCCTACTGTGTGTGAGCTAAGTGTGTGAACACGTTTTGGTAAAGGTAGCGGTGAGAGGCCATGTAGGAGTACATGGTGGGTTGTCTCATTGCAGCCGTCCTCAGGAACTGAGTTCTGTGTTTGTGATCCATGATTCAGCTACTACCACGCATTGGGCCCGAAACCAATGGACCCTCTCGGCTTCTTGATCACCCTTGTCCTCTGTCCAGGAGTTGCAAGTAGTTTCTGGTGTTTGTAGTATGCTGGAGGCCGTGGGCAGCGCTGACCGTAGGGGTGGGCTGTGATGCGGTAGGCACGTGGCACGGTGTACCGGGCGCCCGTTTGGTGTCTCGGGAACCCTGTTCACATCGTTTGGGGCTGTGAGCGAAACTCCGGCCGGATCTCCTCATGGATGGAACCCGAATAGGCGATAAACCTGGACTAGAGACTTAGGTGATTAGGTAGGTCGTGGCCGACACCCACGTTGGGCTTCCGCTTGAAGGTTGCCGAGTACATGTCGTGTAAACGGCGGTAAGTGGTGAGAGCGTGTGTGAAGAAGTACACCCCTGCAGGGTTAACCTAATCTATTCGAATAGCCGTGTCCGCGGAAAAGGACTTCTGGGTTGCTTATATCAGTTCATAGACAAGTGAAAGTGGATACTCTAAAATACGCAAGATAAGCGTGAGTGCTATGGATGGCGTTCTCGTAGGGAGACGGGAGCGGATCCATAGTGGTGTATTGATATGGTGAATATGTGGACTCGTGTGCGCCACCTCAAAAGAGTCGCTTGCAGTCGTAGTTTAGGATAGCCACCGAGTCAAAGCTGGCTTGCTGCAGTTAAACCCCACCACCCCTTTGTTGATAATGATGCATATGTAGTTAGTTCTGATGTAAGTCTTGCTGGGTACATTTGTACTCACGTTTGCCTATTTTATGTTTTTGCAGAGAGACTTCAGTCTCACTAGTAGTTCCGCGTGGACTTCGACGTTTAGCTTGTTACCTCAGCTACGATCTTGTGCCCTCGGCAGGATCTGGTAGATAGTCAGGCTTCTCAGCCTTTTTCATTTATAGATGTCTGTACTCAGACATGATAGCTTCCGCTTGTGCTTTGACTTGTATGCTCTGAATGTTGGGTCATGAGACCTATGTTTGTAATATCTCGCTCCTCGGAGCCTATTGAATAAATACTTGAGTCATAGAGTCATGTTGTGATGCCATGTTGTGTTTGCACATATCGAGCATATTGTGTGTATGTTATTGAAATGCTTGGTATGTGTGGGATCTGACTATCTAGTTGTTTATCCTTAGTAGCCTCTCTTACCGGGAAATGTCTCCTAGTGTTTCCAGCCATGGTAGCTTGCTACTGCTCCGGAACACTTAGGCTGGCCGGCATGTGTCCTTCTTCGTTCCTGTGTCTGTCCCTTCGGGGAAATGTCACGCGATGAATACCGGAGTCCTGTTAGCCCGCTACAGCCCGGTTCACCGGAGTCCTGCTAGCCCAGTGCTACAGCCTGGATTCACTCGCTGATGACCGACACGTTCGATGCTGGGTCATGGATGCCTGTCCCTGTAAGTTTGTGCCACTTTGGGTTTACGACTAGCCATGTCAGCCCGGGCTCCTTATCATATGGATGCTAGCGACACTGTCATATACGTGTGCCAAAAGGCGCAAACGGTCCCGGGCAAAGGTAAGGCGACACCCGTGGGAATACCGTGCGTGAGGCCGCAAAGTGATATGAGGTGTTACATGCTAGATCGATGTGGCATTGAGTCGGGGTCCTGACAGCGTTGGTATCAGAGCTTGACTGCCTGTAGGATTACCAAGCCAAACTGGTCGAAGTTGAGTCTAGAAATTCTTTAGTTATATAAGGGAATTGATTGTGGGATGGAACGTAAGGCTCTTTTTACTCCTTATACCTCATGGCCTTCTGATCTGAGTCATCTTATCTTTCCTACGGGGATTAAGAACTAGGCTATCTCTTCTTTCTATTAGGATCACGTGTTACTAATCAGTGGACTTATAAGATTGTTGGATTTAAGTCTCAGTTCAGTTCCTACTACTTCCGTATGTTAATTGTTGATCTCGAAACCTTGATATTGTGCTTCTGAGTGGTTATGCCACCATTTTTGTGAATGTCTCAAATCTTTTCTGAGCATTTACAGCCGTTATGCTGTCCGAGTCATCCCAGGTTTCTAAGTAGTCTGATGCATTTGCAAATCCTTTCTTCCCGTTTCAATGTTCCCATGGGCCAGATTAACCACACTAATCAGTGAGTTGAGGTACTCCGTTACCTTGACATATATGTTGGAGATATTATTATGACCCTAGGTGTCTTAGGGGATCATCTAGTAATTTAGCCATGATTTGTGTTCCCAGTGTGATGATTCTGGCCATCATTCTCGAAAGCATCCCGTGATGCTACTTAGTAGTAGGTATTCTATTCCTGGGTTTTGAACCCGAGATTCACTCTACTTACTTCATGTTGATAGTGTTTGCTAGTTCCTTTAGGATATTAGTAACCTTTGCGATAGTCCTTGAAGTCCGTGGTATCTTCCTTCTTCCAAATACCATGAACTACTTATGGCAGAAGTTCCTCGTTGAACTGAAATATCACAACAGGATTATTCTTGATGAGTTCTCCATTATATATTGTGGCTCTGCCAGTTCTACCTTTCTGCATGGGTTATCCGGAAGAAATATGTTGAACTTCGTTCGACATGCTAATCCATGCATCCACAACTCAGAAAATCATATGTTCTTTTGAGTTGTCCCATCTTAGTTGTTTCCGACCCTCGCCTATCAATTGATAGTCAAGAGTATGCGTGCATTCGTTCGTCGATGCCTATTACCCTTGTGGTCCGCCAAGCCATTCTATTTCAGAATGAATAGGAGAAACAAACTCCAGAATCTCATCCATATCTAGGATTGGGTCAAAGCAATTGTATTCCGCAGATCAAAATGCCAATCCAGCTTCTGGTCTGTTCTACCTTGAAGTATTACCATCTTTATATCAGGAATATCATGGGAATTGCACACCATCTTATGAATTCTTGACGCAGTAATACTTCTGATCATCATTGATAATTTCTTGGTTTCCGTGTTATTGTAACCGGAATGCCGACAAATGAATCATGGCGTGTGAAATCAATACTGCTAGCAACTCCATTGCTTGGTAGTTAAATGGACGATAACCTCATTCTTAGCGTGTTGATTATTGAATCGTCACCCTAAGGTTGATTGTGCTACCTAGTCCTTATTTCTGGTGCACTCTCCGATCAGTGAGTTAGGATAGTGCCAATCCTTGCTTATTTGATCATATCGTCTTGCCCTGAAAAGTAAGATTGTTCTCGAGCTTAGTAACATACCGGTGGTTCATGATATTCCAAATTTCTTCTCGGAAGTATCACCAGGTTGTCGCCTGACCGCTATGTTGATCTCGTGATCAAGTTGGGTTCTTGTGAACCACCTTCTCTCCAAAAATCGGTGTTAGATATCCCTGAGCTAGTTGGTTAAGCTAGACAACAACTTGGAGAGTTGGAAGATAAAAGCTTGCCTGACTTAGTTCGTTCCAAAGGGATATTCTTGTGTAGGGTGTGCTGAAGAAAGATGATATCTTCATCGATTGGTCCTTGTGATCAGTTGCTGGACCTATTGTCTTATCAATCCTTTGATTTGAGTGTGGGCTATCGTCAAATCAAATTAGTACCAACGATGCTCGTAATGTTGTCTTATTCGTGGTTGATCCCTCGAGCATACACCATTACATCTTTGGTCTGACCAATGCTATCACCGTGTTCACT
The DNA here is from genome assembly GCF_018294505.1 of Triticum aestivum. Lineage (NCBI taxonomy): Eukaryota > Viridiplantae > Streptophyta > Magnoliopsida > Poales > Poaceae > Triticum > Triticum aestivum. The sequence continues at coordinate 673,477,641 of NC_057804.1, forward strand.
TAACTATGGAATTCCTTTTAAAAGGAAACCTAGATGAATTGTTGTTGAGCCCATTGGCAACATCCTTATCTCCTCCATGATGTTGTTGAACATTAAGCTAGTGTTGGAAACTTTTGAAAGCATTTTCTTCATGCTAGCTCATGAAGTATTTGTTTGATGAAAGGAGTGACTTCCTCTTATACACGTGCATTTGGTGAAAGTTGCCGCCGTGAATTTGAGAAAGATTGTTTTGTTTCCTTTGGAATCATCCCAAATCAGTCATGCACACGTGCGAAGTATTCTGTAGTCTGGAGACTTGCAACCTTCATTCTATATGTGTCCCTAGCACACTAAGCCACTGATTGACTTGTTCAAGGAAAAGAAGTCTATGCTTGGGATCTAATCCATGGACTTGCGTAAAGACTTCGATATCCTCGATGATGGTTCTCCACCTGAACTCGGTAGTGTTTAATTATAAGACTGCCACGTGGCCATGCTTGTCTGGGACAACGTGTTCGCATGTTTGTAGCAGAACCAGCTCATGTTTTGGAGCTTACTATCGTAGCTCACTCCCCGAGAATCCCGCAACATTATCTCGTCGATTTGTGTTGCAAACTTTCATTTTTCTTTCTAGACTTGATGAGTTTGGGATATCCTGACACCAACCAGATCTGAATCTCAGGCAGATGTGATGGTTGGAACATTTCCCAAGAATTATAATATTGGTCTCTCAATAACCGGCAAGGTGGATGTCGTGGCCAACACACCCAGCCGGAAGACCTGTTATTATAATATCTTGATTGATGAAGTTGGCCACCTCCCCATAGGGATTTCGTAGGATTACTCCCTAGTTGCCCCTATGGATTTCTGTGTTCCGAAGTCCGACCTTTTTACTTGATGTTCTAGATATCAAACCATATCTATGAATGGGTACACTAGCACATCAAGGAGAACATTAGAAGCGGAGTGCTAAATGTCTCTCGGTCGATCATCCAGATTCTATCTCCTTGGCCCCGTCAAGGGTGAAATCTGAGAAGGTGTTATCTTTCTTTGCTTCTGCATCCTCCATCACCATTCATCATGGTAGTATGTTGTGTTGCCAGGATCCTTGACACGGATGTTGGTAAAACCTTGATGATTATGGAATTGCTCAAGTTCTTGAGAGCACGCACAAGCGCTAGGTATTATCGCCGGCACTAACCGGGATTGCTCCTAGTCTCGTCGGTTATGCTATAACCACTCCAACAGTGAATTCACTCTCTATTGTTGGGTTCTTCCCCAGTTACCAGAATCATTCCCAGCATTTGCATTTTGTTCCCAGCTTGCACCGCCAATGTGCCATTCTACCATGGGTCTCTTCCATTTCCGGGGGTAAGCAAATTCATCCATTACGTTGTCTTCAACAAGGCAATCCACATCATCCAAGTCCGAGTATGCCATTCTACCGACCCCCGCCAATCGATTGCTGTGATTGCCTTCGGCTGATATAGAGAGTCTCAATGATCTCTATATCAAAGGTAATTCTTTTTGCCACTTAAGATAATAGTTTACGAATCACCCTTCTCCAGGATGTTTCGTCGTGGTGTCATGGCAATTCAACTCCTCGCTACGTTGACAATCGTTTACCACCTTCTTAAGTGTGGAATTGTTGTCCACCTAGTGAACCTTCGTCATCCGTTTCTTTCCACCCCTCTTGATGTGTATCTCGTGTCTCAACCCGAGAGATGGTCCTATGTCTCATTCCGTGAGTTGTTCGATCTTCGAGAAGATCGACCCCTCTAGAGTCTCCTTCTTCCCTCCATGTCATGTTGACAGGATTTCTCAGAGCAAGACGACAAGACAAAGATGGTGTTCAAATCAACGTTCATTTGAAGTGCAACCTGGATCGTGAAGATTGTACTAGTTTGCGTTTCCCCTTCATCCTACCCTACGCTTGAATCTCGAGACGAGATTCTTGTTTAGTGGGGGTGAGTTGTCACATCCCTAGCTGCTGGTAGTGCTCTAGGCTAGCTCATGTGTGCATCATGTTTAAATTCTGAAAATTTGAACTGAGGGAATTTTGGAAGCCTCAAAAACTTAAATAAAAGAGGGGCAAAAACCCTAGAAATCTCATTCATTGCTCCAAAATGCTCTTCTTAAATGTTTGATAATTTTTGGTAAGGGTTCTGGTCCAACCAAAATATTGAACATTTTTAAGGAATTATTTTTGGGACTTTGGATTTAATTCATTAGCTATTTGAATTTGAATTATATTCATATAATTAGAATATAATTTCAAATACCCCTGATATATTTTATAAGCTTTTGGAAAAGTCCATCTAGCAATATAAAATATTCAGAGGAGTTTTTGGCATTGTTTGAATTATTTTAAATTCAAAACAGTGGCAAAATAAATTAAATAAAACAAAACAGAAGAAAAAAAAAGAACAGAAGCCTACCTGGGCCACTTACCTGCAGTCCACCTAGCGCCCCACCTGGTGGCCCAGCAGAAGCCGGCCCAGCCCACCACTGCAGCCCTCCGTCGTCTTCCTCCCCTCGCCCCGAAGCAGCTGCGTGCTCGCACGCGCACGGCCGCGCGGCCACCTCCTGCTTGCCGACGAGCCCCTGGCCGCGTGGACGACTCCCGCAGGCCGTCCCGATCCCGCTGACCGTTTCTCTCACTCTCCCCCCTCGACCCTCCCTCCTATGCTCCCTCTCTCCCGCCTGGACCGAACGGAGCCGCCGTCACCGACGAGCTCCCTCGCGGCCACAGCCACCCCCTCGCTCCCTCTCCACACCCCTGAGCTCCGTCCCGACCCCATGAAGCTCCACCACGACGCATGCGACGCCGGGTGCCCTGTAGCCACGCCATCACCGCCATCTTCATCGCCACGGCCGGCAATCGCCGCCGACAGGACGTCCCCGAGCCCCACTCAGCGTCTCGTCCGACTCCCCGTGAGCTCCTCTTCTCTTCCCCTCACTCCCCGCACCTGATTTCGTCCCCTAGCTCCATCTTCCACCACGGCCGAAGCTCGCCGCCGCCGTGCCTCGTCGCCGTCGTGGCCAGAGCCACTGTGGCTCGAAGCCGGGCACACCATCGTGCTCCACACCTCACCAGGAGCACGTAGCACGCACCAACGCCTCCCCTAGCGCCCTGCATCGCCTAACCCGCCGTTGGCCGAACTCCGGCCGCCGCTCACGAGCTCGCCGTCGTCGGTATCGGCCACCACAGGCACGGCCACCACCACCATTCGATGCGCACCAGCAAGGGCTCTCCAACGAGCCCAAGCACAGCTTCGCCCGTGCCCTGTAGCGCGTTTCCGGCTCGCGCCGCCGTCTTGGGCCTCGCCGGCGTCATGTCGTCGGTGGGTTTGACCCCACTGACCCGGGATTTGACCCTGCTAATTAACCCTGTGACACTGACAGCAGGGCCCCACCTGCTAATTAATCTTAGTTTATTTTTCTGTTTAGTTTAACTAACCACATGGGCCCACCCGTCAGCTTTGACCACGCTGACATGGACGTTGACCGACCCCACACGTCAGTATTGACCTGCTGACGTGTCTGTTGACCCGGCCCCACCTGCCATTGACACTAACCAGCCTCAGTCACTGACCAGTGGACCCCACTGGTCAGGTTTGACCACCAGCAGCGTCTGTTGACCTGCTGACGTCACAGTGACGCAGTGCTGACGCAGTAAATCATTTCTGGATTTATTTATTATTCAGGAATTTCAGAAAATGCCCTAACTTCTAAAATCATAGAAAATTAACCGTAACTCCAAATTAAATAAATTATATATGAAAAATTATCAGAAAAATTCAAGGAATCCATCTGTACCATTTTCATGCATGTTAGAACAACTTATAGCTGCTGTTAGCACAAATCAATTAAATGGCATTTGAATAATCACATATGGAGTTTGAATTTGAATCTTGTATTCAACCAACTTCATTTAATCTATTGCTAGTTGCATTAGCTCAAAACACATTCATATTGCCATGTCATAGCATGCATCATTTGTGCATTGCATTGATTGTGTTCTTCTTTGTTGCCGGTATCTGTTCCCTCCCGGTAGACGATGTTCCGACGTTGTGATCGTTGACACTGATGAAGACTCAATGTTATCTTCAGAAGTGCCAGGCAAGCAAAACCCCCTTGTTCATTCCGATACAATCCCACTCTCTCGCATCCTGCTCTCTTTTACTGCATTAGGACAACAACGATTCATCTGTTACTTGCTGCGGTAGCTGAACCCCTTTATCCTTTGCATGACCTGTCATTCCACAGTAAATAGATGAAACCCACTAGCATGGGTAGGAGTTGTTTGAGCCCTGTTGTGCCTACTCATTCTTGCTTGTTTGTCATGCCTGCTACTGCTTAGAGTTGAGTCAGGTCTGATTCATCGGGGATGAATCAGAGGCGTGTGAACATGTCCTACTGTGTGTGAGCTAAGTGTGTGAACACGTTTTGGTAAAGGTAGCGGTGAGAGGCCATGTAGGAGTACATGGTGGGTTGTCTCATTGCAGCCGTCCTCAGGAACTGAGTTCTGTGTTTGTGATCCATGATTCAGCTACTACCACGCATTGGGCCCGAAACCAATGGACCCTCTCGACTTCTTGATCACCCTTGTCCTCTGTCCAGGAGTTGCAAGTAGTTTCTGGTGTTTGTAGTATGCTGGAGGCCGTGGGCAGCACTGACCGTAGGGGTGGGCTGTGATGCGGTAGGCACGTGGCACGGTGTACCGGGCGCCCGTTTGGTGTCTCGGGAACCCTGTTCACATCGTTTGGGGCTGTGAGCGAAACTCCGGCCGGATCTCCTCATGGATGGAACCCGGATAGGCGATAAACCTGGACTAGAGACTTAGGTGATTAGGTAGGTCGTGGCCGACACCCACGTTGGGCTTCCGCTTGAAGGTTGCCGAGTACATGTCGTGTAAACGACGGTAAGTGGTGAGAGCGTGTATGAAGAAGTACACCCCTGCAGGGTTAACCTAATCTATTCGAATAGCCGTGTCCGCGGAAAAGGACTTCTGGATTGCTTATATCAGTTCATAGACAAGTGAAAGTGGATACTCTAAAATACGCAAGATAAGCGTGAGTGCTATGGATGGCGTTCTCGTAGGGAGGCGGGAGCGGATCCATAGTGGTGTATTGATATGGTGAATATGTGGACTCGTGTGCGTCACCTCAAAAGAGTCGCTTGCAGTCGTAGTTTAGGATAGCCACCGAATCAAAGCTGGCTTGCTGCAGTTAAACCCCACCACCCCTTTGTTGATAATGATGCATATGTAGTTAGTTCTGATGTAAGTCTTGCTGGGTACATTTGTACTCACGTGTGCCTATTTTATGTTTTTGCAGAGAGACTTCAGTCTCACTAGTAGTTCCGCTTGGACTTCGACGTTTAGCTTGTTACCTGAGCTACGATCTTGTGCCCTCGGCAGTATCTGGTAGATAGTCAGGCTTCTCAGCCTTTTTCATTTATAGTTGTCTGTACTCAGACATGATAGCTTCCGCTTGTGCTTTGACTTGTATGCTCTGAATGTTGGGTCATGAGACCTATGTTTGTAATATCTCGCTCCTCGGAGCCTAATGAATAAATACTTGAGTCATAGAGTCATGTTGTGATGCCATGTTGTGTTTGCACATATCGAGCATATTGTGTGTATGTTATTGAAATGCTTGGTATGTGTGGGATCTGACTATCTAGTTGTTTATCCTTAGTAGCCTCTCTTACCGGGAAATGTCTCCTAGTGTTTCCAATGGTAGCTTGCTACTGCTCCGGAACACTTAGGCTGGCCGGCATGTGTCCTTCTTCGTTCCTGTGTCTGTCCCTTCGGGGAAATGTCACGCGATGAATACCGGAGTCCTGTTAGCCCGCTACAGCCCGGTTCACCGGAGTCCTGCTAGCCCAGTGCTACAGCCTGGATTCACTTGCTGATGACCGACACGTTCGATGCTGGGTCATGGATGCCTGTCCCTGTAAGTTTGTGCCACTTTGGGTTTACGACTAGCCATGTCAGCCCGGGCTCCTTATCATATAGATGCTAGCGACACTGTCATATACGTGTGCCAAAAGGCGCAAACGGTCCCGGGTAAAGGTAGGGCGACACCCGTGGGAATACCGTGCGTGAGGCCGCAAAGTGATATGAGGTGTTACATGCTAGATCGATGTGGCATTGAGTCGGGGTCCTGACAGTCACGGGGACGATGATGTATCCCGATGTTCACTTCCTTGGAGGGAAGCTAGTCACCATTAGAGAGGTGGATGTTACCACGAAGGCACACCAACGCCACGAAGTCTCACCCTATTCTCCTTGAGATATCACCACGAAGGCGATTCCCAACCACTAGTGGTAGACCTTGAGGTGGCCTCCAAACCTTCACAAACTTTCCGGGGGACAAATCACAAGTTTATTCCTCACCGGAGCACTCCTACCGCCTAGGAGTCTCCAACCTCCAAGAGTAACAAGATCAAGGGGGAAATGGTCAAGACTTGCTCAAATCACGAATTCCTTTGGTCAAGAGAAGGAGAGGGAGTGGATCTTCACTTGAGTGGAATTTCTCTCAAGAACTCTCACAAATCTCTCCGGGATCTAAGATTTGAGGTAGGAGAAAGGAGAGGGAGCTTTTCTTCAAGTGTGGGTCAAGATAGTTGTGTTGCTCAGCCCCTCCACGAAGTGGTGAAGGGATATTTATAGTATGGGCACAAATCTGGCCGTTGGGGGGGGGGGGGAGGGGGGGAATTTTGCTCAGGAAAGTGTCGGACGTCCGGTCGATTCCCGGACGTCCGGTGGCAAAACAGGCACCGGACGTCCGATGGAACACCGGACGTCCGACGGCTGTAGCACGCCATCAGACGAATGTATCAGGATATTTGCGAAACAGGTTTGACAGACGTCCGACATTTTCTGGACGTTTGGAGACCGGATGTCTGGAACTTACCGGATTTCCGTCCGTTTGATTCTGGATTGGTGCACCGGATTTCCGAACGTTACCGGACGTCCGGCCAAAATAACAGCAGGAACCCCAAAACTAAAACATGCATAACTTTCACATCCTGACTCCGGTTCTGATGATCTTGGGCTCGTTTTGAAGCTATGGAAAAGCTCCAGGTCCTCAGATAGAGAAGCACCCAAAATAAACCAAAATGGAGGGTTCAAATTATGCAAAGGTTAGATCATATATTTTGGGAAACTATTTGGCTTTGGCTTTTCTTTGGTATATAGGATATGAGTGGAATTGTGTATAGAAGATGTTGACTTGAGCAAATCCATCACAAACCCCTTTGATCCCCTCTTAATAGTGCGGGATCCCTATAACTCAAGAATCATAAAAATAGCTACACTACATAGCTATCAAGAATCCATTCTTGAGTGTATATGTTTTTTTGGTGGTCATCACTCCACAACACTAGCGTCAAAGGAACTAATACCTTTGACACGAGCCGTTCACTTGAGCTTGATGTTGATGTTTCTTCTTGGCTCAAGATGAAGGCAAGAAATTGGTGAAGTCTTCAAGTCTCTCCCCCATACACAATGTGGGGAAGCTTTGCTTTGTATTCATCTTCACCTGTCCATCATGTGATCATCCACAAGCTTCAAGCATGTAATCCTTTGGGATGGTTATCTTGAACTTGCCCTTGTCAACCATGATCACCAACACTTGATGTCATCCTCTCATAGACACTTGAAATCTCTTTCTCGATGCGAGCCCATGAGAATCACCTAACCCTCAAAAACATAGACAACACATAGTATGGGTCAGTACACAGAGTGCAATTGATAATTTCTTATCATACCACAAGATCCTATGCGGTGCATCATTTGCGCTCGTGTTTTGACCATTTAGAGTTCGATCTTTGAGCTTCATCTTGGTCAACCTATATCTCTACTCCATGTTTAATCTTGACGTCTTGAGGGTATATTGAATTCTTCACTTGAATAGCTTGCTTGAATACTTGATCAATCATGACTCAACACATGAGTCCATTATGATCATATCTTTGAGCCACTCCTAGAGTTCATCATTCAAATCATCCTTTTAAGATCTTGATCCATTATGGCTGAAACCATAGCTCTAAGCATGGCAACCTTAAGATACTCCAATGAACTTCATTTTGATCATCTCAATGTAATTGTTGCTTCAAAGGAGTTGTCTTCCATTATTCTTCAATCACATTCCAATGGGACTAACCTTCAAATGTATATCTTAATGCAAACATTAGTCCATAGGGATTGTCATTAATTAAGAAAACCACACATGGGGACAACATGTACTTTCACTAGAGCGCATCATGGCTTCTATCTCTCAAAACTCATTGTTGTTGATACATCATGAGTTTGAGTGGAGGGAAGGTGTTAGAGAATCTCCAGCCATTCGGTCCCCCGGGGCGCCGAAAAAGAGCGGCCTAGGGGCGAGCCGGCGCTAGATCGGCCCCTAGGGTTCGTTTCTCCCCAGCCACGCGCCCAGGTACCGCCCCCCAAGGCGCTACAAATTCAAAATCCATCATTCCCGCTCAAAGAAACAACAAACCGGCGATCTTCACAATAGTTCAGTGATTCGGTGCCATAGTTCGGCGATCAAAATAAAAGGACACGCAGTAGTTTGGTGTACAAAAAAGGAAGGACGCGGAAGGAGTACATCAAGCATCGAGCTCAACCTCCGGCGGTGGTGTCGTCGGTGTACGCGGGCTGGGAGGAATCGGCACGGCTTCCGGGCTGTTCGGCGCGTCTTCTGTGCTGCTGGGCGCGGCGGAGGCATCGTCGGTGGGGCTGGGCGTCGCGGAGGCTTCGCCATCTGCCGCTGGGCTGGGCGGCGGCGTCGGCGTCGCTGGTATCTGGTTCAGGATGAGGCTGCGCTCGGCCAAGAACCACGCCTTGAGCTTCTCGTCGCCGCTCTGGAGCATGTCAGCACCGCCCATCAAGAAGGCGAGGTCGTTGTTCTTCTTCTTGGCGTCTTGAGCTTTGAGTTTCGCGGCGGCGTTGGTGCGGAGCAAGTCCAGTTTAACGGTGCTGTTTGTCATCAAAACAGCCCACCTCGCCTCAGTTTTCTCTTCTCGCTCGGCGGCCCTGGTCTTGGCGTCGGTGAGACAGTGTTCGATGGACTCTTGCACGCGCGCGACAGCTGACTCGGCGTATTCGCCTTCTTGGCACCTTTGTTGTCATCCAGTCGCCCGTCGGACGCGCCCGCGGTCGGCGCGTCCGGTTTGTAGGTCTCTTTGGCCTTGGCGATGGTGCGTCGGACGGCCGCCCATTTCTCGCACTTGTCGATCCGCTTGAAGACGTGGATGTACTTGAAGTCTGCGTCGCTGTTGTCGTCGTGGAACATGACGAACATGCGTAGCAGCTGCGGCGAAGAAAGAACATCAGTCAGCGCCAGAGCGCGTGCTAGGGCGCGCACAAGGCGAAAGAGCGCTCGCGTGGCGAGAGTGCGCGCCCGTCGAAAGGCAAGGACGGCGTGCGATACCTGATCCTCGACATTGGTGCCGCTCTCCGGGCGAGCGCCGACCTCCTCGACGATCCCATGCCATTTGTTGCACGCCGTTTGGATGTGTGACCAATGGTTCGCCATCGCCTTCGCCCCCCGCTTCATGTACATGCCTTTGAAGTAGGGGTCGACGAGCTTCCGCTCGTCGAACTCGGCCTTGATGCGGTCCCAATACGTCTCGATGCTCTGATTCGTACCGGTGACCGGGTCGAGGCAGACGACCTTCCACGCTTCGGCGAGGCACTCCTCTTCCTTGGACGCCCATTTGATGCGTGGCTCGTCGGACTTGGCCGCCTTCTTCTTCTTCTTCTTCTTGCCTTTCCTTGTGGGCGCCGAGTCCTCCTCCTCTTCTTCCTCCTCCTCCGGCTCTTCCTCGCCGTAGTCGAGCTTGTCGTCCATGTCGGCGAGGTCAATCGAGGCGTCCCGCGTTGTGAACTCGGGGGAACCGGCGGCGGCAGCCGAGCCGGCTGTGATAATGTCCTCCATGTCGGCCTCCTTGTGTCGGCATCGCCGAGATGCGACGAGGATGAGGCTTGTGAGTAGAGGCCGCGGCGAAGAGGTGGCGTCGGTGAGGCTACGTAGTCCGGCGGTGAGTACGTGTACGGCGAGTACTGCACGCCAGCAAATGCGGGCGAGGGCGTGCGCTGGACAAGGCACCCATGGGGGAAGGTGATGTTGGGGTTGAAGCCACCATGGGCGTCCCCATCGGCATAGCCCGGCGACGGCGTGCTCCATGGGTGCGGCGACGATGAGAACCCGGCCGGAGAGCAGATGCTTTGCTGGCTCCAGGCTGCGTACGGGTACCCACCGGGTGGATTCATCATCGCCGCGCGCGCCGCCCCCGCCTGTTCGGCCGCATGCTCCGCCGCCGCCGCAGCGTGTGCCGCTTTTTCCCTGCCTTCTTGGCCCTGTTGCGCCTGTCGGCGGTGACGGCCTCCCGGCGCTCCACATCCGCCTTCCACTCGGCGTTTCTCATGCCGGGGGGCTTGGACAGCGGAGCCCTCGGGTTCCTTTGCTTCGGCGGGGCGGCGGTGGCGGTGGGATCCGTCGCAGCGCGCGGCATCACGTACTTCTTCGGCGGCATGGCGGGCGGAAGGGCATGGAGGAGGCGGGGGTTTGGCGGGAGGAATGGAGAAGAGAGGGGGGGAGCGGGAGGAAATAGCGGGAAAAGGGCTTCCAGTCGCCGACAGAGCGGCCCCACGCCGCTTTTCGCTTGTGCTCGACACCCGGCCGCTTGGGTTCGGGGCGGGATCGCCGGCTCTGGATTTCGCCCAAACCTGCGCTAAACGAGATCCTGGGGGCGCGACTGGGCCGATTTTCGGCCACCGGCGCTAAAATTTCGCGGGGGGTGGGGGGGGGGGGGGTGGGGGCTGTTGGGGGCGCGGCTGGAGATGCTCTTAGATTGTTGTATATAAAGTAATGTAGCCTTTTTTATTTACCCCATTGTATAAGGGGTTTCCTGCATATTTTCTACACATGTAAATGTATACTATATACCTATGGCCCCATGAAAATATAAGTTGTATATTTCCTAACAGGTTCAACAATTGTGAATCAATATCAATGCCCTGAAAGGCTGGAATAGCAGGAAGAGAATCTATCTATCTATTTAAGATACTGGCTCCTTGCATTTGGAGACTCTTGATGCATCGGGGGTTGTGGAGGATGCCATGAGTCCCGCCAGTAATGGTGTGTACTGTTGGGCCTGTCGGTTTTCATGGTTTTGAGAAGGTATTGCCTAGTTTTCTGTTTTTCTTTCTTTTCGTTCTTTCCAACGATTTTAATAGTTTTTATTTTGGTAATTTTCAACTGAGAGGACGCGCGGCACATCCGCTTCGCGTCTGCCTCGACGCATTTCAGGCTCAAATTTAGGCCGGAAATGGGTTCGTGCGGACGCGTTTTGGAAATGAGTCGGCGCGTTGGGTGAGCACTTTTATCTACAGCGACCCAAACGGACGGCGGCGGACGAAATAGGATGGCGCGTTGGAGTTGCTCTTAACATCCGCGGACAGATCTGAGTGCACTTAACCTAAAAAAAAATCTGTGTGCACTGTGCAATACTGAATGCTAAAAACCTCAGCATTTCATCAAGTTATTCGAAATATATAGCTATATCATTCCTGAAGCAGTAAAATCTGCAAGAATGAAACAACCAGTATTTGCAGGCTATCAGGATTGAAATAGGCAATTTACTAGTACAAATTTCAAACCTCCGAATTATCCTGGGTAATACTTACTCCCTCCGTTCCTAAATATAAGTCATTTTAGAGATTACACTACAAACTACATACGAATGTACATAGACACATTTTAGAGTGTAGATTCACTCATTTTGATCCGTATGTAGTCCATAGTGTAATCTCTAGCCACCCAGAGTGAGATGAGACAAGTACTCCCTCCGTCCGAAAATACTTGTTATCAAAATGGATAAGAAGGGATGAATCTAGAACTAAAAAATGTCTAGGTACACCTCCTTTTATCCATTTTGATGACAAGTATTTTCGGACGGAGCGAGTAGATATCATTTGCATGCTTCCATCACTAGCCACCCAGAGTTGATACAGCAACCGGAGAGAACACAGCCAAGCTAAGTAGATACTACGCAGAGAAATCACTTGCCTGTGTGCCAGCTTCACCAACAAATCACTAGGCCAACAAAATCACTGCTGCAATAAGTTGTACCCTACTACTAGCAGAGCATGAGAAAACACTAGCCACCCAAGATACATATATCATTTAAAATCCATCCATTAATAACACATCCAAACATAAAAGGAGGGTTGATTCTAAACTGTTTGCCACGCCACTAAGAAATGAAATACTCATCACAACACAGCCTCGAGCTGGCTGATAAGTCTACTCATCAGAATACTCATCAGGATCACAGAAACGAACCGGGGTCTCCAACACATCGGTGACCAGCTGGACCAGCAACGGGACACGCTCCTCAAGCCAGGCAATGTTACCATTACCTTCGAGTACATCATCAGCAGTATCCTTTAGCATTATGCTCAGCTTTTTGACTCGGGCTAAGACCAGATCGTCCTCGGCAAGCAATACGCCCAAGGCTAACATAAAGCGCTTCCTCAGATCTAAGAGCGCAACAGCTGAGTTCTTGATGAGTAGGAGGGCTTCCAGGGCGCCCCGTTCCAGCTTGGCCTCCTGAACCATGAACTGGGGTAACACATCATGCTCGAGCTTTTGGATTTCCAGCGACAAGCATGCCACGACCGAGAGGTTTTCCAGCTCCGGGCATACCCACATCCACAACTCCATGAGCAGCGGGCGGAGGAGTGCATACGACTCGCACGCTATGCGCACCGACTCCAGAGAGACAAGACCCACAAGCATGGACTTATTGGAGTGGCCCAGCTCATCGGAGCGGGCCTGCAGGTCTTGGATTTGGGCATGGGAGTGGATTTCTTAGAGTATCTTTTCCTTTTGGTGAACTGCAGCAGAAGAGTTGCTGCTACCAGCTGGTACAGCAGCACAACAAACAGAGGAGGAGGATTTAATGTCAGCAAGAGACCATGCAGCACCAATCCAAGCTTCTACTTAATTAGTTAGGACAACATATATATATTTGCATTGTGCGACAGAATTAATAGTTATTAATATGAAGTGAAAGCAGCAATTCAACCATGTATGTATACTGATATATAGGCAACTAAACAAAATGAATGAATCCCAAAACAGAAAAATAATTAACAGAATTTGGTTCAAAGTAGCATAGAGATGCCATCATTCATTGTATTATTGTGTGAGCAAGAAAATTGCATCTCCATCAAAGGAAACAATAAACTAAACAGCTGGGAAATAAAAAATTCAAGTCATTGTTACCTATCCAAACAGAGCTAGAACAAATCTACGCTCAAACACAGTTGATAAAAAAAAATTAACATTCTGGCAGGCATAAACTGAAATCGAACAACATAGCATGAATTCCAAATTAATACCTATCCAGCTATCCATCCTGTACAGGCACAGTTGAAGAATTCATACAACATTTGAGAAACCAAAATCTGACAACAAACCAAGCAAACCCTAACTAAAACAAACAAACAAACAAATCCAGGTTGATTCCTTATTACGGATAATCGAACCCTGCCAAACAAACAAACCCTTATTTGAGTTCACGGTTATAAGGTTACAACCAATTTTAACTTGAACTGGACACAAATATTACTTTGAATTTCCTAAAGTCAGATAATAATCCAAAAATATGAATAAAGTTCATTTTAAGTTTCTGAACTTAGTTGCAAAAGGAATTATTCCATTAGGTCTTTTATTTAAAGTCAACACATATAGTTCCAAATTTCTTTTAAATTCTGGCATCTCTACTGAATTCTATCTAAATTCAATTTTTTTTAATTATTCAAATTTGATTTTCAGTGAGACTATTTAAAACTATATTTTACTAAGTTTATTCTGTAAAAGGATTCAATATAATTGGATTTAGAAATTGCAAGTTATGCCAAATTTAAATTTAAATTCATTCTGTTTGAATTTGAATTTTATACTATTCAAAGGCTAAATATTTTTGGACTAGCCAAAAGTGTATTTCATAAGTATCGTTCTGCAAAAATTTCACTAAATTAGCATTTATAGATAAAAGTTACGATGGTTTGAAGTTCTAGGGGTTTTCTATAAAACTTCCAAATAATTCAATTAAATGGAAATTGTTCTGAATAATGTTTTGGATAAGGTGGACACGTGTCAAGACGTGATTGGACAGTACCGATTCGGTAAGTGAGTGCGTGTGTGAGTTGTTGGATTGAAACAAACAGACTGGATTAGATCTGGGCCTCACCGGGGTTAGGTCAACGGAGATGTCGCCGGAAAAATCCAAGCACGGCACCGGACGATGGTGCTACGCTCTAGGTTCGACAGATTTGATGCTCCAGGGAGTCTTGGGGACGGGTGGAGGCTCGGGTGGATGCGGCTCGATGTGGTGGTGCTGATGGTGGCTGAAAGAACATAGTGGTGCCCCCATCTTTGATTTTGGTAATTGACGACAATCTCTTTGGACTACTGGTTACCTTGAGTTATATTTGTAGGATTTGTCCATAGGATTTTCTTGAAGTCCATTTGTTGGTTTCAAGGAGTTTATGTGGTGACCAAGGTGTTATTCAAGGAATTATCCAAAGATTGGTCATAGAGAAGACATGACACAAGGTTGATCAAGACTAAGTCAAAGAGTGATTCAAGTTGATCAACACACAAAGCGTAGTAGATATACCAAGCGGGATCAAGTGAGGGCGTGAGGAGATTACGATAGCCCTGTTGGAAATATGCACTAGAGCCAATAATAAAGTGGTTATTATTCTATTTCCTTGTTCATGATAATCATTTATTGTCCATGCTATAATTGTATTGATTGGAAACTCAAATGCATGTGTGGATACATAGACAACAACATGTCCATAGTAAGCCTCTACCGGACTAGCTCGTTGATCAAAGATGGCTATGGTTTCCTAGTCATAGACATGAGTTGTCATTTGATAACAGGATCACATCATTAGGAGAATGATGTGACGGACAAGACCCAAACTATGAGCGTAGCATATGATCGTGTTAAGTTTATTGTTATCGTCTTCTGCATGTCAAGTATATGTCCCTATGACCATGAGATCATGCAACTCACTAACACCGGAGGAGTACCTTGTGTGTACCAAACGTCGCAACGTAACTGAGTGATATAAAGGCGCTCTGCAGGTATCTCTGAGGGTGTCTGCTGAGTTGACAAGGATCAAGACTAGGATTTGTCACTCCATATGACGGAGAGGTATCTCAAGGCCCACTCGATAATACAGTATCATAATGAGCTTGCAAGCAATGTGACTAATGAGTTAGCCACAGGATCTTGTATTACAGAACGAGTAAAGAGACTTGCCGGTAACGAGATTGAACTAGGTATGGAGATACCGATGACCGAATCTCGGGCAAGTAACATACCGATAGATAAAGAGAACTACATGCGAGAATAGATGAATCCTTGACATCGAGGTTCGATCGATAAGATCTTCGTAGAAATGTGAAAACCAATATGGGCATCCAGGTCCCGCTATTGATTATTGATAGTGGAGGTGTCTCAGTCATGTCTACATAGTTCTCGAACCTGCAGTGTCTACACACATAACGTTTGGTGATGATATAAGTATAGTTGAGTTGTTATGGTGGTTACCAAAGGTTGTTCGGAGTCCCGGATGAGATCCCGGACATGACGAGGAACTCTGGAAGATTCCGGAGGTGAAGATTGATATATTGGACGAAGGGTATTGGAGTCCAAAAGTGTTTCGGGGGTACCGGGTGATGACCAGCATGACCGAAAGGGGTTTCGGGGGGGGGGGGGGGGGGCTCATGGACCTAAGGGGAGGGGGCAAACCATCCCACTAAGGGGCTGTGCGCCCCCTCACCCCATCTTATGTAACCAGGAGAGGTGGGGCGCCCCCTCTAGGGTTCCCTCCACCTGGCTTGGGGGGCAAGCCACCCTAGGGTTTCCCTAGGGGGCACCCCCATCTGCCTTGGCCGCCGCCCTCTAGATGGGATCTAGGGGCGCTCCCTCCTCCTCCCTTCCCCTTATAGAGAGGTGGAGAGAGGGTAGCCGCACCCATACAGATCTATTTGTCCCACGGCGCTGCCCCTTCTCTCCCTCATAGCCATCTTCTTCTCCGTAGTGCTTAGCGAAGCTCTGCCGAGATTTCTCCACCACCACCACCGCTACGCCATCGTGCTGCTAGAGGACTCAAGCTACTACTTCACCATCGGTCGCTGGATCGAGGAGGTGAAGGCGTCATCAAGCCGTACGTGTATTAAACGCGGAGGTGCAGTCCGTTCGGCGCTAGATCGGGAGTTCACGGGGCGGATCATGATTGGATCGTGAAGACGTTCGACTACATCAACCATATTTCTTAACGCTTCCACTTAGCGATCTACAAGGGTATGTGGATGAAATCTCTCCTCCCGTAGATGTTCATCTCCTAGATTGATCTTGGTGAGCGTAGGAAATTTTTTGTTTCTCATGCAACGTTCCCCAACAGTGGCATTATGAGCTAGGTCTATGCATGGACGACATCACAAGTAGAACACAAAGGAGTTTCTGGGTGTTGATATTCAGATTGCTTCCTTCCTTGGTCTTTTCTTGATTCGGTGGTATTGTGGGATGAAGCGGCCCATACCAACTTTACATGTCCACGTACATGAGGCCGGTTCCATCGACAGACATGTGACTTTGTTGCATAAAGATGGCTGGTGGGTGTCTGTCTCTCCCACCTTAGTTGAATCGGATTCGACAAAGCCGGTCCTTGTAGTAGGTTAAATAGCAACTTGCATATCACCTTTGTGGCTTTGCGTAGGTAAGAATCGTTCTTGCTAGTACACATAGCAGCCACGTAAAACATGCAACAACAATTAGAGGACATCTAACTTGTTTTTGCAGGGTATGTTGTGATATGATATGGCCAAAGACATGATGAAATATATTTGATGTATGATATGAGCATGTTTGTAATAGTTTATATCGACTTGCAGGTCGATGCATACGGCAACCGGCAGGAGCCATAGGGTTGTCTTTAATTATTGTATGACCTGCATGTCAATCATTAAGCGGCTATGTAATGCTTTACTTTATCGCTAAGCGGTAGCAACAGTAGTAGAAGCATGGTTGGCGTGACAACCCCGATGGCGACACGATGATGGAGATCATGGTGTCATGCCGGTGACGATGGAGATCATGCCTGTGCTCTGGAGATGGAGATCAAAAGCACGAGTTGATGGCCATATCATGTCACTTATGATTTGCATGTGATGTGAATCCTTTTATGGATCTTATTTTGCTTAGGACAACTGTAGCATTATAAGGTGATCCCTCACTAAAATTTCAAGATAAAATTTGTCTTCTCCCCAAGTGTGCGCCGTTGCGGAAGTTCGTCGTTTCGAAGCACCACATGATGATCGGGTGTGATAGACTCTACATTTGCATACAACGGGTGCAAGCCATTTTTGCACATGTGGAACACTTGGGTTAAACTTGACGAGCCTAGCATGTAGAGACATGGCCTCGGAGCACAAGAGACCGAAAGGTCGAACACAAGTCATATAGTTGATATGATCAACATGGAGATGTTCACCATTGAAACCACCTCATCTCAGGTGACGATCGGACTTGGGTTCGTGAATTTGAATCGTGTTACACTTGGACAACCGGAGAGATGTTGATTTTGGTGGGAGTTCTTAGGTAATATGATTAATTGAACTCATTTATCATGAACAATAGTCTATGTTATCTTTGCAAACTTATGTTGTAGATCAATGGCTCTCGCAGTAGCTCCCCTGAATTTCAATGCGTTCCTAGGGAAAGCTAAGCTGAAAACTGATGGAAGTAACTTTGTGGACTGGGCCCGTAATATGAGGATTATCCTCACGGCCGCGCAAAAGTCTTATGTCCTTGATGCACCGCTTGGTGCGCCACCCCCTCCAACGACTGTGGATGTTGTGAATGCCTCGCAGTCGCGTGTTGATGACTACTCAATAGTTCAGTATGCCATGTTGTATGGCTTAGAACCGGGACTTCAAAGGCGTTTTGAACGTCATGGAGCATATGAGATGTTCCAGGAGTTGAAGTTTATCTTTGAGAAGAATGCCCGGATCGAGAAGTATGAGACCTCTGATAAGTTCTATGCCTGCAATATGGAGGAGAACGAGTTTGTCAGTGAGCACATACTCAAAATTTCTGGGTACTACAATCGTCTGGATGAGTTGGGAGTTGAGCTCCCACCAGAGGCTGTCACTGACAGAGCTCTTCAATTGCTACCACCTAGCTACAAGAGCTTTATGTTGAACTATAACATGCTAGGGATGAACAAGTCAGTCTTCGAGTTGTTTGCGTGCTGAAAGTCGCTGTGAAAGGAACGATACGGTCGACTAGAGGGGGGTGAATAGGAGACTACAAATTTTAATCTTTCTTGTCAATTTTAAGGCTTAGCGGATAAATAGGGTTCACTAGATATACAACTAGGTGAATGCAACCTATATGACAAGCAAGCTCCAAGTAACAAGCTAGGCAACAAACTAAGTAGCAGGCCAACAAGTAGATAAAGCAAAGTAAGGTGCGGGAAAGGATTAACCACAAGTGAGACGAGGACACGGATTTTAACCCGAAGTTCACTCTTCCTTGGGGGAGAGATACTCTCTGTTTGGAGCGGTGCCGGAGCCAAAGCTTGCGGAACGCCACCGAAGGCTCACCGTAATCTCCTTCGAGTCACCACCAACAGATGAGCCTCGAATCACTCGGGGTTGGTCTTGAAGGCGATCACCACACCTTTACAAACTTCTCCAGAGCACACCACAAGCAAGGAAGCTTCCGGAGGAACCTCTAACCTCCTAGGAGCCCAAGCTCCAAGAGTAACAAGTCAATGGGGAAGAAATGTTGCGGGGAACGTGATTTGGTTTGGTCAAGATGTAGATCGGGTCTTGCTCTCCCAATCCCCAAAGTTTCAACAAGTTTGGGTGGAGGGGTTGAGAGTATTGAGAAAAATGAGGTGTAGCAATGGTAGACCTCAACAAGACATTAGGTTTAGGTGTTGGAGGTGGAAGAAGAGGCTTTATATCGTGTTCTTGGCCGGGTGGGCAAATCTGCCCGTTGGACCCCGTGTGCACGGGCTAAGTCAGCCCCGTGCGCACGGGGTACTTAGAGAGTTTCACACCACCCCATGCGCACGGGGGTCAAAAGACCCCGTGCACACGGGGTACTCAGAGAGTTTACATAGTACTCCGTGCGCACAGAGTACTCAGAGAGTTATGCAATACCCCATGCGCACGATGGTCCAAAGACCTCGTGCGCACGGGGTACCCAGTAACTTTCTGTCACAAACTTTCTGAGTACCACAAGTACACACACTAGGACTTTAGGTGGTAGTAGTGGGTAGGCTAAGTGTATAAGGTTTGGCAATGGCATTCCCACACAACTTTCATCCACACAAACCCCTCTTAATAGTGCGGTCTTTCCTACGACTCGAAGCAAACCAAACACTAAACCTTCGATTCGCCAGAAAGCCACGCCTTTGACCATTTTGAAATGGGGGGGGGGGGGTCGCACATCTCCATCACAGAGCACTTGTAACCAATATCCTGAGGTAAACTTCAGTAACCGATATTAGTTCGACTAACCACATTGTCATCACACCAAAATAGTATAACTGCCACTTGCACTTTCAAGCTCCCCCTTTTTGGTGCATTGATGGCGACGTGGTTAGAGCATGGCATAGAGAGAGAAAAATTAATAGCCATGGGACAAATAATGATCATGGAGGCTCCCCCTATATGTGTGCCCGGATAAAGAAACGCTTCAGAATGCATCAAGTACACACATAGGAGCTGCCCCTAAGATCATTATTGTCCAGACATGAGATCAACATAATAAACCTATAATGATGCCTAGATCTTAGGAAATGGTGTGGTGAGCAAATATTGTGAGACACATAATAAGCAAGATATGATCATAGCAGAAGTTCAATAGTAAAGCTAGAGTCTCACAAGCATAACTGAGTAGCTCTCACAACCACACCAGCGGAAAGTAAAAAAAAGTATCTCAAGCCAGCTAAAACCAACCAACAATAAGAAACACAAGGCTTGAGATCTCAGAATACACCCACGAACACAAACCACCCACCACCACTTCTCCCCCTTTGTCATCAAGACAACAAAAAGGAAGACAAATGGCAACAAACAGACCCACTAGACAAGAGGAGGAGCACTTGAGGCATCATCATCATCATCAAAGCGCCATCCTGCCATTGGAAAAGATTGGTCTGTAGCCTCACTGTCTTGGTCCTCTGACCCTAGGCTGACCACCACACCAGCTGCAGCCCTTGCTGCCTTTTGCTCATGCCTTACTAGCTTCTCCCGGTTGATCTCCTTAATCTGACGATGTTTGATAGACTGGCACATCTTGAACATGTTGCTCAAGGTCTTGAACAAGGACTTCTTCTCTCCATTGGCAAAAACGGCCTCAGAACCAACGGACTTGGCCTTACCACGAGGGATCCGAGCAGTGGAGAACATGCCGGAGTGAAAGTAGCATGATCCTCAGGCCTAGGGTTGTGCCCCTTCTTGATAGGCACATACGGAGCAGGAGCAGCTGGGGTCCAGTTGGCGTTGCGTTTGGGAATAGAAGTCTTGAACGAGGCAATGTACTTGGCTGGGAAGACGGTCTCGATCAAAGCCTGAATGAACGGAGCATAAATGAATGACTTGTTCTCTTGAACACACTGACGAAGCTCATAGAACATGCAATCCAGAACATCCACCCTCTTCTTCTGATGTAGGTACACAAAAATATCCAACATGGAGCTTCGAATGTTGTGGGAATCACCGGCCTTAGGAGTGAGTGTATATCTCAAGATATGGCGCATGGTGTCATAGAGAGGCAAAAGATCTTTGATTGACCCAGTGACAAATGACTTCTCTTGCTTGTATGCCAAAGAAATCTCATCCTTAGTGCGCTGCCCACTTTCCCGAACTCTCTCAAACTCATCAGATGCAGCCTCTTCATCAAAGAATTGATAAGGAATGATCTTAGAGAACTTAGACATAGGAGCGGAGCACCGATGCGTCCCAGACATCCAAGTGAGGGTGCGCACAGAGTCATTTGAGAAAAATAAAGTTGCAAAGAACTGCATCACCAGATCTTCATTGTAGGGATGGTTGAATGTGACAAACGAAATGAGACCCAATCTTCCAAGAGCTGACTACACACCGGGATACAGATGATCATTGTTGCGCATACTCTCAGTCTTAACTTGCTTGTGAGGAGCAAACTTCTTTGACTTGGTCATGAGAAGCTCATGATAGACTCTCTGCTGAAACTCGTTCTTGAAGCAGGGATCCACACCCAAACAAGTGGCAGCCGCATAAGGATGGCTCTGTCTCTCAGCCCAAAGCTCTGGCTTTGTCCACTTGGCAAGAGGCATATTCCGGAGGTCACGCCCGCCCGGAATGGCTTGCTCAGGACTAGAATCCTCTTCCTCCTCTTCATCCTCATCAAGACGATCATCCTCTTCTTCTATCTCATCAGCATCATTGGGGTTGACATAGTGAGCATCATCTTGCGAGTCATACTCTTCGTTAGACTCATCGGAGGCCTCAACAACAGGCCGCTTGGATGCAGCACGACCAACACGGCCCTGCCCAGACCCAGGTCCCTGCCCCCTGCCTTCTGACGGCTAACGATGAGCAACTATGAATTCGTTGGATCCTCCTTTTGGGCGCTTGCGACGAATCTCGGCCCTCTTGTCAGCAGAGCCTGAAACACACACGAGAACCCAACAACACAAAGCATGAAACACAAATGAGTACAAGTGCATGATAGATGGCATAGGAATAGGTAGAAATGCAGGTGAAAAGCCCCCGGATACCCCGTGCGCACAGGGGTTTAGACCTTGTGGGCATGGGAGTCCCGTGCACACGGTACAAGACCATAGACACGGGTCCCCGTGCGCACGGGGGGAAAACACTCCATGGACATGGGGGTCTCCCAGCGGCAGCCACTTCCAGATCGGGTTTTGGGAGTGAGTGCGGCAGGGAACCAAGAGAAACTATGCACCTGAGTACTACCGAGAGAGGAGGAGGGCCAAACTAGTCTAAGGAACAAAGAAACCCATGGAGGGAGAACAAGGGAACAGGACCAACCGGAGGAGGACCCCATCACGAAGAAGATCCATGGAGAAAGGAGCCCCACGAAGCCTCGAGGAGCTCCAGCGAGTGAAGGCGACAACGGCGGCGCTAGAGGCTTCCTAGGGAGTGGAGGGGGCGAATGGGTGGG
The DNA here is from genome assembly GCF_018294505.1 of Triticum aestivum. NCBI lineage: Eukaryota > Viridiplantae > Streptophyta > Magnoliopsida > Poales > Poaceae > Triticum > Triticum aestivum. Next base: position 673,499,907 of record NC_057804.1, read on the forward strand.
AATGAACCCGAGCCCCCCCCACGCCCCGCCTCTTTAGGGCCAGAAACCGCAGACCCCATGCACTCGGGCTAAGTGAACCCCGTGCGCACGAGGGTCCCGTGCGCACGGTACAGAGCCCGTGGGCACGGGGGCCCCATGCACACGGTACATGCCCGTGGGCACGGGGTATTCAAGAATTTTGACATGAGGACCTTTTTGAAGGTTCCGGCTGAGTGTAAACTCTTACCCTGTTTTTGCAAAGCACTCGATCTATATTTCTAAATACGCACAAGAGAAGTCCTATCACTTATGAGAAGGGTATATGAGGAGCACTTGTACCAGAAGAGAAACGAGAAACACAAACCAACCAAATAAAACTAGAGAGAAAGGACAAGAAAAACAACACACCACACACACGAACCAAACACGGACACAACCCTCAAGAGAAGGAAGTGACTGAAGCCACCATGTTTGAGTATATTTGGTATGGCACCACGAAGATATGAACCTTGGGCCCAAGACCAATACTCATCTTTGAAGCACAAGTACCACCTAAAGTGGCTAATGTGAAAGATTTTGTTTGATTTATGCACTTCTAGGATAAGATAGCTCGTGAGTTGAGCTAGCTCCACCTAGACATGTGCCTACATCTAAGCAAGATAATACAAGAGTATGTGTGTATGAGCAAGAATTTCATCCCAAGTTACTTATATCCACGATGTTTAGCTCATGCCTTAACTCGCGGAATCTTGCTTCTTCAAGCGGCTTGGTGAAGATGTCAGCTAGTTGATTCTCGGTGTTGACATGGAGTAACTCAATGTTTCCCTTGGCCACATGATCTCTAATGAAATGATGGCGAATCTCAATATGCTTTGTCTTGCTATGTTGAACCGGATTCTCGATGATTGAGGGAGTTCCAGACTAGGGGGTGTCCGGATAGCCGAACTACCATCATCGGCCGGACTCCCAGACTATGAAGATACAAGATTGAAGACTTCGTCCCGTGTCCGGATGGGACTTTCCTTGGCGTGGAAGGCAAGCTTGGCGATACGGATATGTAGATCTCCTACCATTGTAACCGACTCTGTGTAACCCTAGCCCTCTCCGGTGTCTATATAAACTGGATGGCTTTAGTCCGTAGGACGAACAACAATCGTACCATAGGCTAGCTTCTAGGGTTTAGCCTCCTTGATCTCATGGTAGATCTACTCTTGTAACCCACATCATCAATATTAATCAAGCAGGACGTAGGGTTTTACCTCCATCAAGAGGGCCCGAACCTGGGTAAAAACATCGTGTCCCTCGTCTCCTGTTACCATCCGCGTAGACGCATAGTTCGGGACCCCCTACCCGAGATCTACTGGTTTTGACACCGACATTGGTGCTTTCATTGCGAGTTCCTCTGTGCCGTCGCGATCAGGAAGGATGCCTCTTCCTGTCTTTAAAGACGGCGCCGTCGTCAAGGGAGCTTTGGCCACCGGCCAAACTATCCGGCTAGGTGGTTTTCTTATGACCGCCTGTTCGGCCACCGCTCCGACGATGACCTCGCAGGTCATCAAAAGCGATCTTCGTGTCAGCTCGGAATTCGCCGAGCAGTTAGATACGATTGAGCTCTCCTCTGTGAACGAGCTCTTGGATCGCATCGCCGCCCTGGGAGTCGCTACAGACTATAATCAGATTGGGCTTAAAACCGATCTGAGAGAAATCAACTCTCCCCAGGCTACCCCCACGTTGTTGTGGTAGAGGAACAATGCGACAACTCTTCTTCCATGCTAAAAACTAACTATGTCCGGATTCCCGACCTCTTCACGCCGGATTCCTGCGGAGGGACGGACGCTAGTCAAATACTGAACTTACAGTCAGGCATCAAACTAGATTCGTTGGAAAGCATCCAGCAAATCAAGCTTCCAAATTCGGAAACTTCATGGCCTTTGAGCCTTAGATCGAGCGGGGTTCCGAACTTGATTCCACCCACCCACCCAAACATAAGCGATCTATCTCGAATACGGCAAGAGCCCGATGAAACAGTACATCATTACTGGGCCAGATTCCTCCTGGTTATGAACAGGATAAAGGACTGCTGCGAAGAAAGCGCGATTTCAATTTTCTGCAACAATTGTGCGGACAAGGGAATCATGAACGCCATAAGTCGTCGCGACGTTATACGCTTCATCAATCTAGCGACCATCGTACAAAAATACTGTGCGGTGGAGAGTGCCAGGAACACCGAAACTAGGTTTTGCGACAGTCCGGCCTTGACTACAACCCTAGTCCGAAATAAAAGGGTGCGCCATACCCAAACACCTGGGTTAAAAACCAAAAAGCAAAAACCCCCTAAAGGGCATGGAACCGTACTGGAGGGCTGGCTCAACGGACCCTGCAAAATCCACAGTACGGAGGGCGCCACTCCAACACACAGCCTTCGGGCATGTTGGATATTACGGCAGGTGGCCAAAAGTGGTGAAGGCTTTTTAGCCCCGGGCAAACAGCCCAGTAGTACCGGTACGGTATTAACAGTCTTCGAGACTTTTGCATCAAATAACATGCGAAAACGAACAATCCACAGCCTCGCCGAAGTCTACCAAGTAGCAACAGCAAATCCATGGAGTGACACGGATATCACCTTCAATGCCAATGACGAACCTAAATTCCGGACGGCTAGAGCGCCAGCCGCATTGGTGCTCAGTCCGATAGTGGACGGCTTTCGCCTCACCAAGGTACTCATGGATGGCGGCAGCGGATTAAACCTCATCTACGAGGAAACCCTTCAAAAAATGGATATTGACTGGAGCCGCATTGAGCGAAGCAGCACAACCTTCAGAGGGATAATCCCTAGTCGAGAAGTACGCTGCACAGGAAAAATCACACTCGACGTAGTGTTCGACTCGCCAGACAATTACAGGTCCGAAGAGGTCACGTTTCAAGTGGCCCCATTCGGCAGCGGATATCATGCCTTGTTAGGGCGAGAGGCATTCACAATCTTCCAAGCTATACCCCATTACGGGTACATGAAGCTTAAAATGCCCGGCCCTAATGGAATCATCACTCTGGCCAGCGATCCAGATATTGCACTCCGCGCCGAGAATAAGACAGCCGCATTACCCCTAGAGGCACTATCCGACGCCCTAGCGGCAGAGGAACTAACTGCGCTGCGCTCCACGGTGGATAGGGACGACGTGATACTCGACAAGAGGTCCAAGTCCACCTCTTTTAAACCAGCAGACGAAATAGTCAAATTCCAGGTCCATCCAACAGACCCCACAAAGACGGCCTCCATTGGGGCACAATTAAATCCCGATGTCGAAGCCGCACTACGAGAATTCCTTCGGGAAAATTGGGACATTTTCGCCTGGCACCCCTCAGACATGCCAGGAATCCCACGTAGACTGGCAGAGCACAGCCTAAATATCCTAAAAGGATTCAAGCCCGTTAAACAGGCTCTTCGGCGATTTTCCGAACCAAAAAGACAGGCAATGGGAGAGGAGCTAGCCAAACTCTTAGAAGCCGGATTCATCAGAGACATCAAACATCCGGACTGGCTAGCAAATCTGGTTATGGTACCCAAAAAGGACAAATCCTGGCGCCTTTGTGTCGACTTCAAAGACCTTAACAAGGCTTGCCCAAAGGACCCCTTCCCTCTCCCCCGCATCGACCAAATCATTGACGCTACCGCAGGGCACGATTCATTGTGCTTCCTCGACGCATACTCCGGATATCATCAAATCAAGATGGCGGAAAAAGACCAGGCTGCAACAGCATTTATTACTCCATATGGACCATTCTGCTTTAACACAATGCCTTTCGGACTCAAAAACGCCGGCGCAACATATCAGCGCATGATTCAGACATGTCTGGCCACCCAGATAGGCAAAACAGTCGAGGCATATGTAGACGATGTGGTCGTCAAGACCAAACACGTCGAAACTTTGGTAGACGACTTGAGGGTGACATTTGACAACCTCCGAGCATATGACATTAAGCTCAACCCGGAAAAATGTGTTTTCGGCGTACCAGCCGGAAAGCTCTTGGGCTTCATTGTATCCGGTAGAGGAATTGAAGCAAACCCAGCCAAGATCCGAGCTCTGTCACAACTGGATGTCCCAAAAGACCTCAAGCAAATACAAAAATTAACCGGATGCGTGGCGGCTCTAAGCCGCTTCATCTCCCGTTTAGGAGAAAAGGCACTGCCCCTCTATCGCCTCCTCCGGCGCACCGAACATTTCGAATGGACGGATGCTGCCACGGCCGGACTCGAAGAAATTAAAGCCGTATTGGCAACTAATCCGGTCCTGGCCGCGCCCAACCTGGGCGAACCAATGCTATTATATATCACAGCAACACATCAAGTTGTCAGCGCGGTACTCGTCGTCGAACGAGAAACAAAAGGGCACAAATTCCCTCTTCAAAAACCAGTGTACTACGTATCCACTGTCTTGACTCCATGCAAGTCCCGGTACCCACATTATCAAAAGATAGCGTATGCGGTGTTCATGGCATCCCGGAAGCTGCGACACTACTTTCAAGAGTGTTCCATAACAGTGGCCTCCGAAGTACCTCTCAACGATATTATAAACAACCGCGACGCAACGGGCAGGATTGCAAAATGGGCCATTGAGCTCTTACCATTTGACATAACCTACAAACCACGGCGGGCTATAAAATCGCAAGTCTTGGCTGACTTCATCGCCGAATGGACCGAAGCCGAACTCCCTAAAGAGTACGGCGCATACTCCAACTGGATCATGCATTTCGACGGCTCCAAAATGTTGGCGGGCTTGGGGGCTGGCGTCGTCTTGACGTCCCCAACCGGAGACACAGTCCAATACGCACTCCAAATAATGTACATGGACTCCAACAACGCAGCCGAATACGAGGCCTTGCTACATGGCCTCCGGATGGCAATCTCCATGGGTATCCAACGCCTAGAGGTGCGCGGGGATTCAAACCTCGCAATATCCCAAATAAATGGAGACTTTGATGCCAAGGATCCGAAAATGGCAGCCTACTGTAACGCTGTGCTAAAAATGTCAGCTCGGTTCGAGGGACTCGAATTCCACCATGTGGCCTGGGATAACAACCAGGCAGCAGATGTGTTGGCACGCATCGGCGCAAAACGCGACGCCGTCCCTCCGAACATCTTCCTGGAATGGCTTTTCAAGCCATCCGTATCATGGGAAGAGGAGTCCGGACATAACAATCCGGAACCAGCTGCATCACCTAACTCAGACGATTCTAACATAGTCGGTGGCTCAGCCAATGAAATAACACCTTCGGCCCACGAAATAATGGCAGTAATTGCCCCGTGGACGGAACCATTCCTGGCCTACTTACTCAGGCAGGAACTTCCCGAAGACCAAAATGAGGCCCGCTGCATAGTTCGGCGATCTAAAGCCTACAAGGTCCATGAGGGAGAACTATAAGAAAAGCACAACCGGAGTCCTTCAAAGGTGTATCTCCGAGGAGGAAGGGCAAAATCTTCTGGCTGAAATTCACGCCGGACTCGGTGGGCACCACGCTGCAGCTCGAGCCCTTGTGGGCAAGGCCTTCCGCACAGGATTTTACTGGCCGACCGCCCGGGCAGATGCTCAGGACTTAGTTCAATGATGCGTCGGTTGCCAGCTCTTTGCTAATCAGAGCCACATGCCACCCACCACCCTCAAAACTATACCCATCACCTCGCCGTTCGCGGTCTGGGGGCTTGACATGGTCGGACCCCTTAAAGGGGGAACCCACAAGCACAAATACTTATTGGTCATGGTGGACAAATTCACCAAATGGATAGAGGCCAAGACGGTTAAAATGGCAGAATCCGGACCGGTGATAGACTTTATATCCAGGGTAGTACACCGTTTCGGCGTCCCCCACAGCATCATAACTGATAACAGCACGAATTTCACAACCGACGAGGTTAAACTATGGTGCAAAAACATGGGCATCAAGCTCGACTACGCTTCAGTCTACCACCCTCAAACCAATGGTAATGGTCTAATCATGAGCGGCATTAAACCCAGATTAGTGCGGTCCCTAATGGAATCTAACACGCACTGGGTAGAGGAGCTCGACTCCGTACTCTGGGGGCTGCGGACCACGCCAAACCACACAACCGGATTCACACCATTCTTTATGGTATACGGCGCTGAGGCAGTTTTGCCCTGCGACATAATTCATGACTCACCTCGCGTGCGCATGTACGAGGAAAGAGAAGCCGAGTTAGATCGGCAGGACAGTTTGGACGCCTTGGAGGAGGAGCGTGATGTGGCAAAATCCCGTTCCGCATTCTATCAGCAGCAGGCTCGAAGATATCAAAGCAGAGAAGTACGGGCCAAAACTTACAATGTTGGCGAGCTAGTTCTACGCCTGCCGGACAAGAAAAAGGACAAACTTACGCCCAAATGGGAAGGTCCCTTCATCATCGACCAAGTCCTTACCGGCGGTGCATACCGTCTACGCAAAGCATCTGACAACCGACTCGAGCCAAACCCATGGAACGCGGCCCGTCTCCGAAGATTTTACGCCTAGCGCCGGACTCAGGGTTCGTCTCCTTCCTCCGTCCACCTTTTCATACTTTTTTGCTGTCTGAGTTTTCCCTCCTTTCTCCTCCCTTTTTCATTACAACCCCCCTTGAGGGCTAACCTGCGTTTTGTTCGCACTTACTCGATGTGCTACTCGCACTCGTCATACCTGGGGGCTTCTTCAACAGAAGCTTGCTTATATGGGTTTCATGCCCAGAACATGTGTCACACTTCCGCATGTACCTTTTGATCACCATTGTATGCATCGATATGACTTAAGTTTTGGCCAAGCTGGGTTGCCTGGCTCCTGTGCTTACCCCTACGTTCCCGATTGTTCGGCTAGGAGGTAAAGGGAGCACCTCTGCGATTGTTACTGCCGGGTCAGCCGGATGTGTACCTCAGACTGGGTGAAGCCGAAAGCTAGCGTTCTTAAGGGAATATTCGGTCGGTGACCTGAAAGATGATTCATTACTTACTTACTTGTCTGCCCCCAGATGTTTTTCCTGCTTTTTTCGCAGTCCGGTCATGCACTTTAGGGCATGCCGCCCAGGGAAAGGAACCCCTAACGGAACTATTCTCCCTGGAAGATGTTTCTTACTACCCATGTAACATAACATAACTAGTTGGGCACTTGTCGGATAAAGCATTTATGACCCCTACGCCTTGTCTCCATGCATGCCCCGGTTCTTTTTTTATAACCGTGAGGGTATTCGGACACACTCCGGACTGTTGGGTCCCGAGGTCGAAGCGAAAAGGTCCGCAGAGATAAATGATCTACAATCCGGCTAGAAGGCATTTTACATGTCATTTTAAAAGTTACATCGTCAAACTGACTGATTGTATTCTTCCTCAATCCCATCTAACAGGTTGTCTAATTTACAGTCCTACTGGGAATTTTTCGTGGCCAACTCTACTTGGCCGTACATCAGGCTCACAGGGATCTCCACAGGTCCGACCTCGGCCATGTGGTTTGGGTCAGCCTTCGGGTACCGTTTCTTCACCATGGCTCAGGCCTCCCTGGCACCTTGATGGCAGGCCGATATCTTCCACAAACGGAGACGTTGCCGTACTCCCTGAAGCTTCTCAGCAAGCCCTCCAAGGCCCTCAGGAAGGGAGACGGCCAGCCATAAGGCCTGAACAATGCCACTCATCGCCTGCCGAACACGTTCAAGCAGTTGCACCAGCTCGGGAAGTTGATCACCCGTTGAACCGGGCATTTCCTCCGTAGGGCGACCTGTGAGCACACCTACAGACATATTCATGTCAACTGACCTCCTCGCCGAACTCTTCTTTTCAAAAGAGTTTGCTTAAGCACTTACTATAGATGCCGCGACGAAGCCGCTGATTCTCCTTCAAGGAGCCAGACAGCTGGGCCTGCACCCCTTTTAGCTCTTCTCCGAGCTGGGCGTGGGCATCTTGGAGCTTGTTCCTCTTCTGCTGCACCTTCATAAGCACCCTCTCGCCGGCCTTCAACTGGCGCAGCAGCTGTTGCTTGTCCGGATCTAGTCCGGCACCCTCTGCAATCTTATTGTCAGACTATACACGCATGCCGCATTTCATAAACTAATTTCTCTTTTCAAAATCTGAATTACCAGAGGGGGTCTCCGTGGCTCCCCCGGCAGCGGCTAGTGCGGCCTCAAGTTGGGCCTTGCACTCGTGAAGCTCCTGGGACAGGTGGGTATTCTTCTCTGTAAGATCCTACACAACAAATGATCCTTAAATCAGTTAGTTTAACTATTTTAAGTCTCAGGGGCTACTGGCGTATATAGCTATTAAAACTTCTTACCTGTATGTCCTTTATATATTGCTCCGTGGCTCTGGTTAAACCATCTTGAGCAGCACGGAGGTGCGCGTCCCCCGCATTAAAGGCATTCAACGCCTCCGGGGAGAAACACGCGTCACGAAGAACTGTCCGACGGCGCCGGTGATTCATGGCGCTCTCCACCTCAGACCTGGTGGCGGGCAGCCTGTCGGCATCTTCCGTTGGAGGAGCGTCCGGCTCGCGCCTTGCGCTCGCCTCCCCTTCCGGACCAGGCGTTGGAGCCTAGCTGGCGGAGGCATGGTTGGCACCCTCTCCAGACTCAGTCCGACGAGCACTCTTTCTCCTGGAAGAATCAGGAGCATTAATATGCCTCCCGGGAGTCTCTCCCTTAAAAGACAAAGGTGCACCATACCTTTGCGGCGACGTTTCAATTCGCGCCGGGGAAGCCGTGCACAAACCAGGGTAGTCGGCCGTAATGGCGACTAAAGCATTATCCATGCTGAGCTGGTGGAACACCCCATCGATCAGTTCCACCGCTAAATCCGGATCCTCTTCGGAGGCCGGATCAAGGGATCTTTCCGGATCCTCGGGTTGTGGGGCTGGACTTTTTATGCCCTCCACATCCCGACGCAGCTCCTGCATCAAAATATTAAGATAAGACACTTGCCTTTAAAGGCACGGATCAGATATACAAACGACCGCTTACCCAGCTCCGAGGGTTATTCATGGAGAATCCGTTCAGAGGATTCGTGCGGAGGAAGTCCTCCTTCTCCCCCTTGTACAAGCTGAACAGGATCTTCGTCAGATCATCGGCCGAGCCTGGCCCCTTGCGGCCGTGGCGGGTGGCGTCGTTGTCTCCGTTGAAATCCCACATGGGGTAGCCTCTGTATTGGAGCGGCTGCACCCCATGCATAATGCATGTGGCCATGACTCCGCTCATGGTTAAACCGGAATGGGCTAGCAGCCGTATCCGACCCATCAAGTAATGGACGCTCCTATCATCTTCTCGTTGAGGGCTCCGTGGGCGCCAACTTAGGCGTTTCTTCAGAGGAGCGTTGCTGAACTCCGGAAGGCCGATCCGGACTGGATCCGACAGCGGAGCGTCCTCCATATAAAACCACTCCGAAGGCCAGTCTTCGGACGCCATCTTCGGGGTCCCGGACAGGTATCCGGTCCCGACGATGCGCCATATTTCGGCTCCGCCCACTTGATATATCGACCCCCCGTGAGAGCGGGGTACGAGGCAAAACAGCCTCTTCCACAGTGCAAAATGGGGCTCAATGCCCAAGAACAGCTCACACAGAGCTACGAAGCCCGCGATATGCAGAATGGAGGCAGGCGTAAGGTGATGAAGCTGGAGTCCGTAGAATTCCAGGAGCCCCTGGAGAAACGAATGTATAGAAAATCCGAGTCCCCTTATTCAGTAGGGGATGAAGCATACCCTCTCTCCTTTGGAGGGATTAGGGGCGCTCTCCGCCTGCTTCCCACCTTTGTAGGTAGCTAGTCCGGCTCGAACCGGAACCATGAAGGCTGGGGGAAGATATCCCTCTGCCTGGAGCACCACTAGCTCACGATGCGAGATTGAGCATCTCCTCCAATCTCCTGGTTGGGGACTGGGAGCGCGAGAAGAGGGGCCGCGTCGGCTATCCATGCTGGAATGGATTTTTTGTCAGATGCGCCTCGATGAGAACTTGTGGGAGGAGGGTGGTGCGGTTTGGATCTGGATCCCCGCCTCTCTTATAGGCGGTTTATTTGCGCAGCTAAGGGGTGAACTGTAAGAATACCCTGGCTTTTCACATTCGTGCAACACGTGGAAGAAGGCCATTAGTTGGCGTGGAAGCCAAGGAGCGCAACATTTATGAAGCAACCGGACACTATCTGACGAACATATGGACGTCAAGGAGAACCTTCCTTGCAAACGCCGAAGACAACATACGCACCGGACTCATCGTCATTGAAGCCTGGTTCGGGGGCTACTAAGGGAGTTCCGGACTAGGGGGTGTCCGGATAGCCGAACTACCATCATCGGCCGGACTCCCAGACTATGAAGATACAAGATTGGAGACTTCGTCCCGTGTCCGGATGGGACTTTCCTTGGCGTGGAAGGCAAGCTTCGCGATACGGATATGTAGATCTCCTACCATTGTAACCGACTCTGTGTAACCCTAGCCCTCTCCGGTGTCTATATAAACCGGATGGCTTTAGTCCATAGGACGAACAACAATCGTACCATAGGCTAGCTTCTAGGGTTTAGCCTCCTTGATCTCGTGGTAGATCTACTCTTGTAACCCACATCATCAATATTAATCAAGCAGGACGTAGGGTTTTACCTCCATCAAGAGGGCCCGAACCTAGGTAAAAACATCGTGTCCCTCGTCTCCTGTTACCATCCGCCTAGACGCACAGTTCGGGACCCCCTACCCGAGATCCACCGGTTTTGACACCGACAACGATCTTGATTGCACTTTCATTGTCACACCAAAGAGGCACTTTGTCACATTTGACACCATAATCCATCAAAGTTTGCCTCATCCATAATAATGGAGCACAAGAACTTCCGGCGGCAATGTACTCGGCTTCAGCCGTAGAGAGAGATATACAATTTTGCTTCTTTGAAGACCAACTTACCAACGATCTCCCTAGGCATTGACATGAACCAGAAGTGGACTTGCGGTCAGCCTTGTCTCTGGCCCAATCCGAATCCGAGTATCCCATTAACTCAAATGATGATCCTTTGGGATACCAAAGGCCCAAGTTTGGGGTATGAACAAAATATCGAAGGATTCTTATCACTGCAGAATAGTGGCTCTCCTTAGGAGCGGATTGAAATCTTGCACACATACACACACTCAACATAATATCTGGCCTAGATGCACAAAGGTATAGCAAGGAACCGATCATAGAGCGACATACCATCTGATCCACTTCTTTACCATTGGGATCAAGATGAAGTTGACCATTTGTGGGCATGGATGTCTTCATTGGCTTGACATCTTGCATTTCGATCCTCTTGAGCATGTCTTGAATATAACGCGATCGGTTGATGAAGGTTCCTCCTCTCAATTGCTTCACTTGAAAACCGAGGAAGAACTTCAACTCTTCCATCATGCTCATAGCAAATTCCTTAGTCATAAGATTCTCAAACTCAACGTTAATAGCATGGTTAGTGGACCCAAAGATAATATCATCAACGTATATTTGGCAGACAAACAACTCTCCTTTTACCCTCTTCGTGAAGAGAGTGGAATCTATTACCCCAATATGGAACCCTTTCTCACTTAGGAACGCCATAAGGTGATCATACCAAGCACGAGGTGCTTGTTTGAGTCCATAGAGTGCCTTATGGAGTTCATAAACATGAGAGGGGTGATCGGGGTCTTCGAAACTGAGAGGTTGCTTGACATACACCAACTCCTTAAGAGGACCATTAAGAAATGCACTCTTCACATCCATTTGATATAATTTAAAATCATGATGAGAGGCATAAGCAAGCAAGATGCGAATGGATTCGAGACGGGCAACTGGGGCAAAAGTTTCACCAAAGTCCAAACCTTCAACTTCGGTGAAACCTTGTGCCACTAACCTTGCCTTTTTCCTTATTACTTGGCCATGTTCATCTTGTTTGTTCTTGAAAATCCACTTTCTTCCAATGACGTTATGACATTCCTTGGGTCTCTCCACAAGGGTCCACACTTTGTTGCGGGTGAAGTTGTTGAGTTCTTCATGCATGGCATCTATCCAATCCGGATCATCAAGTGCATCTTCCACCTTAAGGGGCTCAACACAAGAGACAAACGAGTGATGTTCACAAAAGTTTGCCAAACGTCTACGAGTAGTTACCCCCTTTTTGATGCTTTCATAGATGTTCCCGGTGAGATGTTGAAGATGTTTTAGCTTGGCGGCCACTTTTTGCTCTTTGAGGTCAAGCTCTTCTTCAATTGGTTTTGGACTTTATGTAGAAGCTTGCTCCTGAGATTGTTTTAGCCTCGGAGACACCCTTCTCTTCACAACCAGAGGTTCTTGCACATTGGGAAGTGACGGAGATGAAGAAACTTGTGGTTGGAGTTGATCTTGATCTTGGTCACGAACTTGAGCTTGATCTTGAGCCTCACTAATTGGTTCTTCATCATTTGAAGGAGCTTGCTCTTGATCTAGCTTGGGAATATGAGGGACTTGATCTTGTTCTTGGATAGGTTCATGATCTCCCGAAGCATCTTGTTCAAGAGGTGTTGGTGATGACTTCCCTTGTGGCGACTCCACAAGAGGGGTTCTTACTCCTTCTTCTTCTACTTGGACTTGGGGCATTTCTTGTGGAAGAATGTGGCCTATCCCCATCATCCTTCACTAGGAACAATTTGCTCCACTTGGGATCCATTATCTTCATCAAACTGCACATTTACGATTCCTCAATGCATCCGGTGGATTTGTTGAGAACTCGGTAAGCATGAGAGTTTGATGCATATCCAACAAATATGCCCTCATAAGTTCTAGACTCAAATTTAGCTAACCGGGATTTTTTGTTTAAAATGAGATACTTACAACCGAATACCCGAAAGTATCTGACGTTAGGCTTTCTCCCGATTAGGAGCTCATAAGGGGTCTTGTTCTTGAGCTTGCGAAGATAAAGACGGTTTGAAGCATGGCATGCGGTGTTTATAGATTCGACCCAAAGCTTGTATGGAGACTCGTACTCATCAAGCATGGTCCTAGCCATCTCAATAAGAGTACGATTCTTCCTCTCCGCAAAACCATTTTGTTGGGAAGTGTATAGTGCGGCATATTGGTGCTTGATCCCTTCTTCACTCAAGAATTCATCCATTGTATAGTTCTTGAACTCGGTGCCATTGTCACTTCGAATTGCCTTGATCTCACAATTATGTTGACGTTGAGCTTCTTTGGCAAAGTTGATGAAGGTTTCTTGAGTTTCATCTTTGGTCTGGAGAAAGAACACCCAGGTGTATCTTGTGAAGTCATCAACAATGATAAGGCAATACCTCCTCCCTCCCAAACTATCATATGTTGGAGGCCCAAAAAGATCCAAGTGGATAAGCTCAAGCAGCCTCAAGGTGGTGATGATAGTCTTCACTTTATGAGCTTTTTCATGAAGCTTCCTGACAATGCAAGCACTACAAGGACGATCTTTGGCAAAAGACACATTGGTTAGTCCAAGGATGTGCTCCCCCTATAAGAGAGCTTGTAAATTTCTCATGCCCACGTGGGCTAGCCTACGGTGCCATAGCCACCCCACGTCGGCCTTGGCCATTAGGCATGTTGCAAGATGAGTTTTCTCTTTTGAGAAATCAACTGCGTAAAGGTTGTCTTCAACATGCCCAACAAAGACCACTTTGAGATTGCTTCTCTTAAAGACGGCCACATGGAATTCACCAAAATGTGAATCATAACAGGCACGAGCCAATTGAATAGTTGAAAGTAAATTGTAGTGAAGGGATTGGACAAGCATGACATTTGTAAGTGATGAATCATTAGAGATTACCACCTTGCCCAAACCCAATACCTTGCCCTTGCTATTGTCACCAAAAGAGATGTTCGAAGAGGCCTTGAGTGAATCTACAAACTCCACAAGCATCTCCCTTTCTCCGGTCATATGATTGGTGCATCCACTATCGATCACCCATTGAGTTCCACCGGAGACATAGTCCTCTTTGGCCATGAGGCATGAGGGAGTCCCGGATTAGGGGGTGTCCGGATAGCCGGACTACCATCATCGGCCGAACTATCATCGGTCGGACTATCATCATCGACCGGACTCCAAGACTATGAAGATACAAGATTGAAGACTTCGTCCCGTGTCCGGATGGGACTTTCCTTGGCGTGGAAGGCAAGCTTGGCGATACGGATACATAGATCTCCTACCATTGTAACCGACTCTATGTAACCCTAGCCCTCTCCGGTGTCTATATAAACCGGATGGCTCTAGTCCGTAGGACACAACAACAACCATTACAATCATACCATAGGCTAGCTTCTAGGGTTTAGCCTCCTTGATCTCGTGGTAGATCCACTCTTGTAAACATCCACAATATCAATATCAATCAAGCAGGACGTAGGGTTTTACCTCCATCAATAGGGCCCGAACCTGGGTAAAACATCATGTCCCTTGTCTCCTGTTACCATCCGCCTAGACGCACAGTTCGGGACCCCCTACCTGAGATCCGCCGGTTTTGACACCGACATTGGTGCTTTCATTGAGAGTTCCTCTGTGTCGTCACCGATAGGCTTGATGGCCTCTTCAATCGACAACGACGCAGTCCGTGGCGAGACTTTTCTCCCCGGACAGATCTTCGTATTCGGCGGCATCGCACTGCGGGCCAACTCACTTGCCCATCTGGAGCAGATCGAAAGCTACGCCCATGGCCGTCAGGCCAGGTTTGGAAGCCTAAACTTCACGGTCGATATCTGCGGGGACTTGATCTTCGATGGATCTGAGCCACAGCCGAGCGTGCCGCGTTGTTACGAGGGGCACGACCTAACTCTGCCGCCGGACAGCACCTTGGAGGCCGCACACGAATCCGCTCCGACCCATAGTCCGGAGCCGATCGCTCAGATCGAGGACGGATGGCTGGACACCGCCTCGGGAGCTGCAACTTCTACGGCGATGGAGCCGAACACTTACCTTGTCCCGCATAAAGCTCATGACTCCGAGGTGCCGGACTCTCTGCCGGACTCCGAACCTCCTGCGCCCCTTCCAGTCGAATCCGATTGGGCGCCGATCATGGAATTCACCGCTGCGGACATCTTTCAGCACTCACCCTTCGGCGATATCTTAAATTCTCTGAAGCATCTCTCGCTATCCGGAGAGCCCTGGCCGAACTACGGCCAGGATGGTTGGGACGCGGACGGTGAAGAAATTCAGAGCCCACCTCCATCTATGATCTAACTGACGTACTCGACTACGACTCCAAAGACATCGACGGTATGGACGACGATGCCGGAGACTATCAAGAACCAGTGCCAACAGGACACTGGAAGACCAACTCGTCATACGACATATACATGGTGGACACCCCAAAAGATGGGGACGGCGAAGAAGCAACGGAGGCCGATTCCTTAAAGAAACAGCCCAAGCGCCAACGTCAGCGGCGCCGCTCTAAATCCTGCCACAGCAAGAATGGAGATTCCGGCACAGGAGATAATAACACCCTAGAAAGTGCCGAAGACAACCCCCTCCAGCACGATCCAGCGCAGGAGGACGCAAAAGCAAGCCCTCACGAGAGGGCGGCAGACGAAGAGGTCGAGGATGATAATTACTTACCTCCCTCCGGAGACGAGGCAAGCCTCGACGACGACGAACTCGTCGTGCCTGAGGATCCCGTCGAGCAAGAGCGTTTCAGACGCAGGCTAATGGCCACGGCAAACAGCCTAAAGAAAAAGCAGCAACAACTTCAAGCTGATCAAGACCTACTGGCCGACAGATGGACCGAGGTCCTCGCGGCCGAAGAGTATGAACTCGAATGCCCCTCCAAAAGTTACCCAAAACGCAAGTTGCTCCCCCGACTAGAGGAGGAAGCGTACAAACCTGCATCACCAGTGCACAATACGGTAGACCGACCACCTCGTGGCCGCGACAGAGAGGCATGCAAGCCCTCCACCAAAACCGTACCCCAGCATCGCTCAAAAAGCATGAAGCCACGGGGGAACGGGCCGGACTTGCGGGATATATTGGAGGACAAGGCAAGACAATCCATATCTATCTATGGATCACGTGGGCACCCCAAGACCCATGACGAATACCGTCGCGCCGGATACAACTACTCCGGCCGGGCCGAACACAGCAGACAACGCCCTCTCGAGCTACGTCGCGATATTTCTCAATACAGAGGCGCCGCGCACCCACTATGCTTCACTGACGAAGTAATGGATCATCAAATCCCTGAAGGGTTTAATCCCGTTAATATCAAACCCTACGATGGCACAACAGACCCCGCGGTTTGGATTGAGGATTATCTCCTCCATATACATATGGCCCGCGGCGACGATCTTCATGCCATCAAATATCTCCAGCTCAAGCTTAAAGGACCAGCTCGGCATTGGCTTAACAGCCTGCCCGCAGAGTCAATTGGATGCCGGGAAGACCTGGAAGCCGCATTCCTCGACAACTTCCAGGGCACGTATGTGCGACCACCGGACACAGATGACCTAAGCCACATAATCCAGCAGCATGACGAATCGGCCAGGCAATTCTGGACATGATTCTTAACAAAGAAAAATCAAATCGTCGACTGTCCGGATGCAGAGGCCCTCGCTGCCTCCAAACATAACATCCGCGACGAGTGGCTGGCCCGGCACCTAGGACAGGAAAAGCCGAAATCCATGGAAGCCCTCACATCACTCATGACCCGCTTCTGTGCGGGAGAGGATAGCTAGCTAGCTCACAGCAACAACCTCAGCAAAAACGCTGGCAGTCTGGATACCAAGGACCGCAATGGCAGGTCGTGTCGAAACAAAAACAAACGCCACATTAACGGCGACAGCAATGAGGATACGACAGTCAACGCCGGATTCCGAGGCTCCAAGCCCGGTCAGCGGAAGAAGCCATTCAAAAGAACCACTCCGGGCCCGTCCAATTTGGACCGAATACTCGACCGCTCCTGTCAAATACATGGAAATCCCGAAAAGCCAGCTAACCACACCAACAGAGATTGTTGGGTGTTCAAGCAGGCAGGCAAATTAATCGCCGAAAACAATAACAAGGGGCTACACAGCGATGACGAGGAAGAGACCCGGCCGCCGAACAACAGAGGACAAAAGGGATTCCCCCCTCAAGTTCGGACGGTGAACATGATATACGCAACGCATATTCCCAAGAGGGAGCGGAAGCGTGCACTAAGGGACGTATACGCGATGGAGCCAGTCGCCCCAAAATTCAATCCATGGTCCTCTTGCCCGATCACTTTCGATCGAAGAGACCATCCGACCAATATCCACCATGGCGGATTCGCCGCATTGGTTTTAGACCCAATCGTCGATGGATTTCACCTCACGAGAGTCCTGATGGACGGTGGCAGTAGCCTGAACCTGCTTTATCAGGATACAGTGCGCAAGATGGGCATAGACCCTTCAAGGATTAAACCTACAAAGACAACCTTCAAAGGCGTCATACCAGGTGTCGAGGCCAGTTGTACAGGCTCAGTTACACTGGAAGTGGTCTTCGGATCCCCGGATAATTTCCGAAGCAAGGAGTTAATCTTCGACATAGTCCCATTCCACAGTGGCTATCATGCTCTGCTCGGACAAACCGCGTTCGCAAAATTCAACGCGGTGCCGCATTATGCATACCTTAAGCTCAAGATGCCAGGCCCTCGTGGAGTCATCACGGTCAATGGAAACACGGAACGCTCCCTCCGAACGGAGGAACATACAGCGGCTCTCAGGGCAGAAGTATAGACCAGCCTTTTAAGGCAATTTTCGAGTCCGTCCGTTAAACGACCGGACACGGCCAAACGCCCGGCCCGGGCAGATGCTCAGGACTTAGTCCAAAGATGTGTCGGTTGTCAGCTCTTTGGTAATTAGAGCCACATGCCATCCACCGCCCTCAAAACTATACCCATTACCTGGCCGTTCGCGGTCTGGGGGCTTGACATGGTTGGACCACTTAAAGGGGGAACCCACAAGCAAAGGTACCTATTGGTCATGGTGGATAAATTCACCAAATGGATAGAGGCCAAGCCAGTTAAAACGGCAGAGTCCGGACCAGTGATAGACTTTATATCCGGGGTAGTACACCGTTATGGTGTCCCCCACAGCATCATCACCGATAACGGCACGAACTTCACGGCCGATGAGGTTAAATCATGGTGCAAAAATATGGGCATCAAGCTCGATTACGCTTCAGTCTATCATCCTCAAACCAACGGTCAAGTGGAACGAGCAAATGGTCTAATAATGAGCGGCATCAAATCCAGACTAGTGCGGTCCCTTACGATATCTGACACGCACTGGGTAGAGGAGCTCGACTCCGTACTCTGGGGGCTGCGGACAATGCCTAACCGTACTACCGGATTCACACCATTTTTTATGGTATACGGCGCAGAAGCAGTTTTGCCCTGCGACATAATTCATGACTCACCTCGAGTGCGCATGTACGAAGAAAGAGAAGCCGAGTTGGATCGGCAGGACAGCTTGGACGCATTGGAGGAAGAACGCGACGTCGCCAAGGCTCGTTCCGCATTCAATCAGCAGCAGGCTCGAAGATACCAAAGCAGAGAAGTATGGGCCAAGACTTACAATGTTGGCGAACTGGTTCTACGCCTGCCGGACAAGAAAAAGGACAAGCTCAAGCCCAAATGGGAAGGCCCCTTCATCATCGATAAAATGTTGACCGGCGGAGCGTACCATCTATGAAATACGTCGGATAACCGACTCGAGCCGAACCCATGGAACGCAGACCGCCTCCGAAAATTCTATGCCTAGCGCCGGACTAAGAGTTCGTCCCTTTCCCCCCGTCCAAATTTTTTTTACTTCAGCTGCCTTTTATTTATCTTTTTCTTCTCAACCCTATTCATCAAAGCCTTAAAAGTCCTACTTGCGCATCGTTCGCGCGCAATTGATGTGCTATCCGCACTCATTATACCTGGGGGCTTCTTTACCAGAAGCTTAATTATAAGGGCTTCATGCCCAGCACATGTGTCAAGCCTCCACATGTACCTTTTATTCACCATTATATGCATCGATATGACTTAAGTTTTGGCCAAGCTGGGTTGCCTGGCTCCTGTGCTTACCCCTACGTTCCCGATTGTTCGGCTAGGAGGTAAAGGGAGCACCTCTGCGATTGTTACTGCCGGGTCAGCCGGATGTGTACCTCAGACTGGGTGAAGCCGAAAGCTAGCATTCTTAAGGGAATATTCGGTCGGTGACTTAAAAGATGATTTTTATCCACTTATTTATCTGCCCCCAGATGTTTTTCTGCTTTTTTCGCAGTCTGGACATGCACTTTAGGGCATGCCACCCCCAGAGGAAAGGAACCCTTAACGGAACTATTCTCCCTGGAAGATATTTCTTACTACCCATGTAATACAACATAACTAGTTGGGCACTTGTCTGATAAAGCACTAATGACCCCTACGCCTGGTCTCCATGCATACCCTGGTTTCATATTCGGACACACTCCGGACTCTAGGGTCCCGAGGTCGAAGCGAAAAGGTCGGCAAAGACAAACCATCTACAATCCAGCTAGAAGGCATTTTATATGTCATTTTATAATACATTGTCAAATCGACTGATTGTATTCTTCCTCAATCCTGTCTAACAGGTTGTCTAATTTACAGTCCTGTTGGGAAAATTTAGCGGCCAACTTTACTTGGCCGTATACTAAACTCACAGGGATCTCCTTCCCATCGGGCCCCACAGGTCCGACTTCGGCCATGTGGTTGGGATCCGCCTTCTTGTACCGCGTCTTTACCATGGCCCAGGCCTCCCTGGCACCTTGGCGGCAGGCCGAAATCTTCCATAAATGGAAGCGCTGCCGCACTCCTTGAAGCTTCTCCGTAAGCTCCCCAAGACCCTAGGGTAAGGAGAAGGCTGGCCATAAAGCCTGGATGACGCCGCTCATTGCCTGCCGAACTCGTTCGATCAGTTGCAACAATTCGGGAAGTTGATCACCTGTTGATACGGGCATCTCCTCCGCAGGGCGACCTGTGAGCATCCTGCAGACATATTCTGTCAAATTGACTTCCTCGCCGAACTCTTCTTTTCAAAGGAGTTCGCTCAAACACTTACTATAGATGCCGCGATGAAGCCGCTGATTCTCCTTAACGGAGCCCGACAGCTCAGCCCAAACGCCTTTCAGCTCTTCTCCAAGCTGGGCATGGGCATCCTGGAGCTTGTTCCTTTCATGCTGCACCTTATGCAGCACCCTCTCGCCGGCCTTTAGTTGGCGCAGAAGTTCTTGCCTGTCCGGATCTTGTCCGGCAGCACCTGCAACGTCATTTTTTAGACTTGCGCAAAGGCCAAACGCTGCTTATCTTTCTAAAATAATGCGTTACCAGGAGAGGTCCCTGTGTTTCCTCCTGCGCCAGAGAGTGCGGCCTCAAGTTGGGCCTTGCACTCTTGCAGCTCCTGAGACAGTTGGATATTCCTCTCGGTAAGATCCTACGTTTCATATGATCCTTATATCAGTTAATATAACTACTTTAAGTCCTGGGGGCTACTGGCATATACAACTATTAAATTCTCTTACCCGTATGTCTTTTACATACTTCTCCGTGGCTCCGGTAAAACTATCTTGAGCAGCACGAAGGTGCGCGTCCCCCGCGTTAAAGGCATTCAACGCCTCGGGGGAGAAGCACGCGTCACGAAATACTGTCCGGCGGCACCTGTGATTCATGGCACTCTCCACCTCAGACTTGGTGGCGGACAGTCTGTCGGCATCCTCCGTCGGAGGAACGTCCGGCTCACGCCTTGCGCTCGCCTCCCCCTCCAGACCAGGTGCTGGAGCCTGGCTGGTAGAGGTTGGATTGGCAACCTCCACGCCCGCAGTCCGGCGGGCGCTTTTTTCCCTACAAAAGTCATGAGCACTCAAACGCTTCCTAGGAACGTTGCTCTAAATAATGAATTGTGAGCTACACCTTTGCGGCGATGTTTCAGTCCGCGCCGCGCTCCTCTTTCGCCTACTGGTCCGGACTGGCCTTTGTTGGTCAGCCACCGCGGGCTCGGCTTCTCGCCCTAGGGGCGCCTCCTGCACAGCGCCATCATATACGGTAGTCAGAAATAAGCAAGGAAGGAATGACGGTGTCAGGACTTTGGTCGCAATCACCTGGGAAGCCGGATATAGTCCGGGATAGTCGGCCGTGATGGCGACTAAAGCATTGTCCATGCTGAGCTGGTGGAACACCCCGCCGATTAGCTCCACCTTTATGTCCGGGTCCTCTTCGGAGGCCGGATCCCGGGATCTCTCTGGATCCTCGGGTTGCGGAGCTGGACTTAGCATGTCCTCCACGATTCGGCGCAGTTCCTGCGTCGAAAGAAGAACACAATATAAGAAACTTAAGTTTCAAAAAGCATGGGTCGGGCACGCAGAGTGTTCGCTTACCCAAGGCCGGGGATTATTCATGGAGAACCCATTTAATGGGTTCATCCGAAGGAAATCCTCCTTCTCCCCCTTATACAGGCCGGACAGGATCGTCACCAGGTCTTCGACCGAATCCGGCCCTTTGCGGCCATGACGGGTGGCATCGTCCTCCCCGTTGAAATCCCACATGGGGTGGCCCCTGTATTGTAGTGGCTGCACCCCCCGCATAATGCATGTTGCCATGACTCCAATCATGGTCAACCCGGAATGGGCCAGTAACCTTATTCGGCCCATCAAATAATGAACACTCTTATCTTCCTCCAGTTGGGGGCTCCGCGGACGCCAACTAAGGCGTTTCTTCAGAGGAGCATTGCTGAACTCCGGGAGGCCGATCCGAACAGGGTCCGGCAGCGGAGCATCTTCTATATAAAACAATCCCGAAGGCCAGTCTTCGGACGCCTTCTTAGGGGTTCCGGATGGATATCCGGTCCCGGCAATGCGCCATATTTCGGCGCCGCCCACTTGATATATGGACCCCTCGTGAGAGCGGGGTACAAGGCAGAACAACCTCTTCCACAGCGCGAAATGGGGCTCGACGCCCAGGAATAGCTCGCAAAGAGCTACGTAACCCGCAATATGCAGGATTGAGGTGGGCGTGAGGTGATGAAGCTAGAGTCCGTAGAACTCCAGGAGCCCGCGGAGGAATGGATGTACAGGAAATCCGAGCCCCCTTATCAGATAGGGGACGAAGCATACCCGCTCCCCTTTGTTGGGACTTGGGGTAACCTCCGCTTGCTTCCCACCTTTGTAGGTGGCTAGCCCGGCTCGAACCGGAACCATAAAGGCCGGAGGGAGATATCCTCCCGCTTGGAGCTTCACCAGCTCGTTGTGCGGAACAGAGCATCTCCTCCAATCTCCTGGCAAAGGGCTGGGAGCGCGAGAAGAGGAGCCGCGTTGATGGTCCATGATGGAATGGATTCTTGGTTGAAAGTGCTCCGATGAGTATTTGCGGGAGGAAGATGGTGATTTGGATCTGGATTCTTGCCTCCCTTATAGGCAGATTATTCGCACAACTAGGGGGTAAAACATAAAAGACACCCTGGCTTCTCACATTCACGCGACGTGTGGAAGAAGGCCATTATTGGGCGTGGAATCCAAGACGCGCAACATTGATGAGGAAGCCGGACACTGTTCGGTAGGTACGTAGAACTTGAAGGAGAACCCGCCTTGCAACGCCGAAGACTACACACACGCTGGACTTATCGTCATTGAAGCCTGGTTCGGGGGCTACTGAGGGAGTCCCGGATTAGGGGGTGTCCGGATAGCCGGACTACCATCATCGGCCGAACTATCATCGGCCGGACTATCATCATCGACCGGACTCCAAGACTATGAAGATACAAGATTGAAGACTTCGTCCCGTGTCCGGATGGGACTTTCCTTGGCGTGGAAGGCAAGCTTGGCGATACGGATACGTAGATCTCCTACCATTGTAACCGACTCTATGTAACCCTAGCCCTCTCCGGTGTCTATATAAACCGGATGGCTCTAGTCCGTAGGACACAACAACAACCATTACAATCATAACATGGGCTAGCTTCTAGGGTTTAGCCTCCTTGATCTCGTGGTAGATCCACTCTTGTAAACATCCACAATATCAATATCAATCAAGCAGGACGTAGGGTTTTACCTCCATCAAGAGGGCCCGAACCTGGGTAAAACATCATGTCCCTTGTCTCTTGTTACCATCCGCCTAGACGCACAGTTCGGGACCCCCTACCCGAGATCCGCCAGTTTTGACACGGACAAGGCACCAATGAGTGAAAGGCTTGTCCTCGTTTGGAGAATCAAAGAGGCTAGTGGTGGAGGAGGAGGTAGTGGCATGCATGGCAATGGCGGCCATGCCCACTTGATCATCATCACCGTCATCTTCATCTCCGGACATGTATTCTTCATGAACAAGAGCCTTGTCATCCTTCCTCTTTGCAAACTTGGTGAACTTCCTCTTCTTGAGCACGAGCTTCTCAGACTTGTCTTCACGTCTCTCATACGGACAATCATGTACAAAGTGTCTTGGTCTATCACAATTGTAGCATTTCCTTCATCCAAAAGATCTTCCTTGAATATTCTTCCCTTTGTTTGCCATGGTCCCGTAGTACTTCTTGACTAAGAGGGCCAAGTCTTCCGCAAAATCCTTTGCCAGGCACGAGGTGTCAATATCTTCCTCACCTATCTCTTCACTCACTTCTTCATCCCTTGAGGGTTGGCTTATCACTTTCTTGGCCTTCAAAGCAATATTGGAGTTCTTGGTTGCTTGAGCTATTGCAAAGGTCTTCTTGGACTTGGTTTCCAAAAGAACATGAGTTGAGAAAGTGGAAACAACTTGAGTCGCGGTCAACTTGTGATAATTTGGACGCTGATGTATCATCATGACCATGTTATGTTCTGTGAGAACCATAGCATCTATGAACTTGTCCTTGATGAAGTCATCATTTGCCCAAGTGCACCCAAAGGTTCTCAAGTTCAGCACAAGGGACTTCAACCTTCGGTAAACCTCTTCCGCAGACTCACCCTCATACCTCACAAAGAGATTGACTTCTTTCTTGAGCAAAGCCAATCCAGATCTTCGAATTGCTTCATGTCCTTCGAGAGCCTCCTCAAGACAATCCCAAATTTCCTTTGCGGTTTTAAGAAGAGCAATGGAGTCACTATAGTCTTCGGTCACAGCGGTGCGCAACATGTTGTCTGTTGTTGCATTGAGTTGGTCATCAACGGCTTCCCTTGGAGTGAGATTCATTGGATCCTTGGGGTTGAAACCATTGACCACAATCCACCACAGTTGAGTTGAAGCACTGCGCATGTAAGACTCCATATCTAGCTTCCACTTAGCAAACACATTAGCTTTCAAAGGGGGCGGAGGCCCCACACGATTAATGTGAGGATGTTGCAAAGGTTGAGGTGAGTAAAAGGGTTCCGCGGCATTGTACTTGGGAACTTGAGTACGTGCCGGAGAAGCAAGAGGTTCTCTTGAGTCATTCTTATCATGAATGGCATTTGGATCAAATGAGTTTGATGCGGATGTTAATGGCTTCAAGCAAGCATCAATTTCCTCCTTGACCGAGGACCGAACTTCTTTCAACATAGAGGTTTCGAGGTCCGCAAATATTGAAAGAATATCGGCCGCGGTCAAGGGGGCACCCGGGTTAGTAGGAGCGGTGGGAGCAACGACCGGGGCACCAAGTGCCTCGGGCGCGGCGGGGGGTAGGTTTTGACCATCCCCCGCAACGGGTGCGCCACCTCCCTCATTCCCTCGATCAACCATATCCTCTAAGGTTGTAAAACCTTATATTAGAGCACAAGGATCTGATACCAATTGAAAGGAACGATACAGTCGACTAGAGGGGGGGTTGGGGTGGGGTGAATAGGAGACTACAAATTTTAATCTTTCTTGTCAATTTTAAGGCTTAGAATAAAAGAAACTACTGCAGCTTGTATGGTTGTTTGATCTCACGGCCACCTAAAATATATTAACTACCAAACAAAAAACAACGCAGCCAGAGCTAGCTAATGACTTTTCGCCAAAAATAGAGCTAGCTGGTGACTATGCTTGTCTAAACAAAACGATAACTATGCAAGAAAGAGGTTTGTTTGCCAATAAAATAGTCCCACCTCACCTTTTAACACAAAATATGACCAATATACTTGCGTGAGGTCTTGTACAAACAATGAGTCGCTTGGAGAAGGAACAAACAAACGATAATCTGCAAAAATTAATTTGGATTGGGGGCTGCATGAGATAAATAGAGGAGAGCAAAGAAGCCTAGGGTTTCCACAGGCTCTCGCCCGGTAGTCGCCAGGCAGCCTCGTCTCCTGTAGACTTAAGATCATAGAAGGGTAGGGTTCATGTCCTCCTCATAAAGATGAGGCGGTGGCACTTCCTGAAGATGAAATAGGTGACTTCTTGACTGTCTACTACAATAAGATTTTTCCCGGTTGCGGTGATGGATGGGAGATGATGGCGGCGCGTCTACGGCTCGGTCCAGTGCTTAAACTCGTCGCTGGGTGATCTACAGACCTGGATGTAATTTTTACTCCTGATGTTTGTTGTACTATCTTGACATTTGATGACCAGATTGGAAGTTTCCTCGCGAAAAAATAGAGGAGGAATGAACACTCTGTGGGCTGCATGGGATGAAGACATACTAAAAGCGGAAGGACCCCGGAGAGAGACAGTGAGAGAGAGAGAGAGAATTTAAATGGGATTGTAGGTTGTGGCTGAGACACAAGATTTAAGGATGCCGTCGTGCCACTCCGTTGAAATTTTGGATGGACACATATTGATCTTTTTTTTCCGTTGCAACGCACGGACATTTGTGCTAGTTAGTACTTATTAGGGTATAGGGATGGTGATGATGCTTTGACTCTGATTCTAAATAAATCTGACAACGCAAACGTGGCAGTATTGTTTTCGTTTTTTTACTAAAACACACCTAGAGATTCATAGATTCATGTAGGTATTTCTTTTATAATTGGTTGACTCACTTAAATATATAATAACTGGAGCACATCTAGATGTACACCCTCTGTAAAAAATATAAGAGTGTTTAGATCACTAATTTAACGATCTAAGTGCTTTTATATTTCTTTACGAAAGAGTACAAATTATGCTCCAGGACCGGCGCCAAGTTAACGAAAAATACAACACCTCTAACTGATGTTTGTCCTTCGATCTGCATCCAACGGTCTACATCACTTTTTCCCGCTTCGTCAGGCGGGCTTCAACAAAGGTCTTAGATCGATCAAATGACTCAACATGCTTCGACCATCATTAGCTTGTGAGGCTTCAACCTGCGTCAGAGACGGCAAATCGTGCTTCGAATGCACGTGAGATGATTACCATTACTGCATGGTATGTGTCGTGGGAAAGGCATAAACAAGTTCATGACGAGATAGTTCAATATGCTTATCATATTAATTACCATGGGATTCGTGCTCTAGCGGCTACCTGTGTTATTGTTTCCTCTCCAAATGATATCGTGAAAAGAGAGGCATGGATCTGCCCCCTGTGTTTTTTGTTAAATTAATTGTTGATGCATCTTTCAATCAAGACCTGTTTAGGGGCACATATGTGGCGGTCCTGAGGGATGATAAAGGAAAATTTATTGCCGGGGAATTAAAAGATTGACTTGTGTATGGATGACCTGGCGGCTGAAGCTTTGGCTATTCGATTCGGTCTATCAATTGCGCAAAGGGTAAATGGAATCGTCTCATTACTAACTCTGGTAATTTGGAGATTATTGACACCATGAAGTATGGAGGACAATCTATGGATGCGGCGGCGACAGTTTTCGACGATTGTTTAGTTTTGAACATCTATATCTATATCTATACCTACTAATAAAGAGAGGTGATATTGTTGGTTCGGTCCATCATGAAATTTATTGTTATCTTTTTCTTCGTGTGCTATCCATTTGGCCCACGTCCACGAGAGCACGAAGGTCTTTTGTCAGCAGCTACTTTTACGTCCTCCTCGATTTTAGTCAATATATATCTTCTCTCGCTGAAATCGTGTTCTCAACGCCGTCAACTTCCATCAACCCTGTGCCGCGTCTCTCCTCTCCAAACCGCAGCCCACACCTAACTCAAATCTGGCCGATGTCGCGAGCAATGAGTGGCGGATTCAAATCAGACCGGTGTCGCGAGCAATGAAGAGCCCGAGGGCCCACCAGGAGGTGAAGGAGAGCAAGCGGCGGAAATAACATTTGAATTTTCCTAGGTACTACCTAATTATGTATATATGCACCTCATAGAAAATCATTCAACTTATGCTTTCATTTGGTGTATGTAATTTGCAATATAATGTTGTGAACCAAGCCAAGTTGGCCCAAATATATATATCATGGGAATGGGAATGGGATGGTAGGTGTGAGCCACGCCGGCGGCGGCCAACTCAAGTGCTGTCCGAGCCCCTGGACCTTGTCAACTCTGCCGTCCTTGAGGCTGAACACACCGACGCCAAGCTCGTCGTCATCGTCCTTGCATCACCACGCTGCCACCAGGTCATGGTCCGTGTAGTAGACGCAGCCAGCACTGAGCCACGGGTGCACCCTGGTGGACACGCACATGGACTCATTGGCCCCGACGAATAGCGCGGCATCGTCGATGCCGTCCGTCTCCTTCCACCGCGCTCCGTCAAGCACATGCACCTTGAAGGAGCATGTCCGCCGGCACCGTCCCCAATCGTCTGTGGTCTCCTTGGACTCCTTGAGCACCACCATCAGCCGCACGCCTGGCCCCGACGCCGCCACGAGGTACTTGCGTCGGCGCCACGGTTGGCTTGCAACGTCGTCCAGCCTTGGCGTAACGGCCGTGCTGCCGAACTCGCCCGTGTTGGCGTCACGCTCCCATGCTTGCACGGTGCGGGAGTACCCGACAGAGCAGAACCTGCCCTCGTGGTGGATGGCGTCCTCCTAGGGCCGCCCGTAGCATTTCGGAGGCCCTAGTGCGATTGAGATACAAACATTAACAAAGTAACAAATATACTTCCAACAATATATATCATACATCATGAATAATATAAAGGCATAAACATAAAATACATATTTTTTTGTTAGCAAATAAAGTCAAAATACACCATTTATATGTGATTATATGATGCAAATAATGATTATAATGTACTCAACTATTAATAACCATTGAATAAATACAATATGGTGAAGTGCGTCGAGGAGAGGGGGGCATATGCCCCCTATCCACGTTGGTTTTTGTTCGCAAATCAATTTTTTTTGTAGTTCATTTAAATATATAGATATATTGGGCCCTTATTTAAGCTTGCTAGTTCCTGCTGCCCGACGCCTTCAGTGAAAGGAAGTGGAAAGACTGAATGAAATCCATCTCAAAGGAAAAAGACTGAATGCAATCTTGCTACAATGAAATCCATCTCAAATCTTGTTGATTTCTACCTACCGTTTTGCAATGTAACAATGGGCAACGAGTTGGATTTCCGGACTAGTAAGTATTATTCACCTTTTTGTTTCTTTCATGTCTTGTTTCACACACCACACAGAGAGGCTATGACCCGCAGTGGTTGTCCATCACCTTCTCAAAGGCTATATTCCTCGGAAATGGTCTCTCGCCGTTATAGCCGGACTGTTTGCAAACCTGCTCGCAGGCAACTTGGGCTTTGGTCCTGTGGCTCCTTTCGATGCCGCTGCATGCTTCATGGAAATAGGCATGGCTATCATCATGTCCTCGTGGAGTGAAAACTATGGAGATCAATCTGAAGGCAAGGATCTCATGTCTCAGTTCAAGGTTGCCGCCAAGGCAATCGCTTCAGGTATACTTGCTGCTTACCATAGCTTCACTTCATCCCACCGACTGCAACACAACCAACATTATTAAATGTGTATATATTTTCAACTTAGAAGAAGAAGATTTGTTATTCTCACACTAACCATGAACGAGCGAATGAATGAATGAATCTTCTGATAAAAATCGCATTGCTGGGAGCCATTCAGTCGCTGTTCGAGGGCTCAATGTACACTTTTGTCTTCCTCTAGACTCCAGCCTTGAGCCCAAATGACGAAGACATTCCTCATGGCTTTATATTTGCCACCTTCATGCTGTCGTCTATGCTGGGTAGCTCCATTGCATCACGCCTGTTGGCCCGGAAGATGAAGGTTGAAGGTTATATGCAGATCGTGTTTGCAGTATCAGCCTTCACCCTTTTCCTCCCAGTTGCCACCAGCGTTAGACCACACAGCTCACCGCCACTGTTTGTTTCTTTCTCTGCCTTTCTAAGATTTCTTCTTACTGATAGCATTTCGCATGTGTGACGTGACAGCTTTTGGTGCCGACGTCTTCAGTGGAAGGAAGCGGCATCTCATTTGGGGGCTCTCTACAGCTGCTTGGTATCTGTACGTTTGAGTTATGCGTCGGCATTTTCTGGCCATCCATCATGAAGATGAGATCTCAGTACATTCCTGAGGAGGCAAGAAGCGCCATCATGAACTTCTTCCGCATACCGCTCAACCTGTTTGTCTGTGTGGTGCTCTACAATGTAAGAAAATATATCCGTTGATGGTGATCTGTCTGTCAAAATCTGTTGGCACAAGGGGTTTTTCTTTCTTCATCAAATGTTACTTAATAAACATTATTATTATTATTATTATTATTATTATTATGATGATGATTATGTTGCAGGTGAATGCTTTCCCTATCACCGTCATGTTTGGCATGTGTTCCATCTTCCTCTTCATGGCGGCAATCTTGCAGAGACGGCTCATGGTTGTCGCTGACCTACACACACTAGTAGAAAAAGGACCTATAGTCCCGGTTCGTAAGGGCCATTAGTCCCGGATTTTGAACCGGGAATAAAGTGTTGGTACTAATGCCCTATACCTTTAGTCCCGGTTCTTGCATAAACCGGGACAGATGGGCCTCCACGTGGCCAGTGCGGCGAGCCCAGGGAGGAGGCCCTTTGGTCCCGGTTGGTGGCACCAACCGGGACCAATAGGCATCCACGCTTCAGCATTTCAGGTACTAGGGTTTTGTTTTTTTAAAGGGGGGGGGGGGTTAGGGGGTTTGGGGGGTAATTTAGGTGTTTCTCATATATTGTGTTAGCTAGTTAATTAATAGTGAGAAGTGTCCTCTCTTATCTCCATGCTTGATCGACGCTACGTACTATACATATAGAGAGGACTAGACACGCTAACTAAAAAATGAAGGAAACAGAAGATCGTCATGAACATATGCATATAGAGAGAAGTGATATCGACCAGCTCTCCTTCTCTGAGAGATTGGTCGAACAACATGTTCTCGTATATCTATCCGACGCTACGTACTGGCTACATATATACAATATAATTATCTCTTACAATATAATCTCCTAATTCCAAATGAACTCAGGGTCCACATGGTATTCTCCGTCTTTAGCGATCACGTGGTCAAGAAAGAATGCCGCCAATTCCTCTTGAATTCCTCGCATACAATCTGGTGGTAGGAGTTCATCCCGCATCCAAAATATCTAATTTGAAGAAGGGGGTCAATACATATATATGAATAAATGAAACTGAACACAAAGGATGGTAATAAAATAAAATTGTGAATATTATTATTTACGCACTTCATATTGTTTGACAGAGTACCCCGCTCACAGGTCGTGTGGCGTATGGACTCGCAAATGTTGTATCCACAATAATCATTCCCTTGTTCCTGCCACAACCACTTTACAAGAAATATATCGAGGTCAATCAAACTGATAATTGGCAAGCATGCTAAACGGTATTGATGAAACTAGCGCTTGAATCACTAGGAGATGCGTGGAACATGCTACTATAGTACTTACTTTCGGGTGTCTAAATTGCAGCTTCTTCGGCAGTCCCGGAGTTTTTGAGGTGAATTTTTTCCAAACTCTGCCAGCAGACAAAGAAAACAATTACTTGATATCAGGAAATGAACAAAGTTGCCGATATGGTGTGAGAATGATCGATTTAACTTACTTCTCTAGAATTTCAAGCATGTCCACATACTCCTTGGGATCTTTTCGTCTCGAGTCTAAGACGGTCCCTGCTCAAGCTTAATCTCTAGGAGAATATAGTGGAAGCTGCGCACGCATGCATAACTCATCAATTACATTACTACAACCTCAACTAATAAGGGAAACCGAATATGCACAAGACAATAACACTCACTGGAATTCGTAAGGGAAGAGTATTATAGCTTTGTTTTGATTTAAAAGAAACGATTGTAGCAGCTTGGCCTCGGCATCTTTGGCCTGAAATTCAACCATATATGCATCTATGAGATTTTTGTTAATGAACCCAATATCACCCATTTGTCGTTTCTTCAATTTGGAGATCTTCAATCTGCATAATATAGTGAGGATAATTAAAAATACATGCAATGAAAGAGCTGACCTATATATAGAGACTTAATAACAAAAGTAGTATTGTACTTACAGGCAGTAGCAAGTGATCATTAATTTATCAAGGGCCGCGCCTTTAGATTGAAAAACGCAAAGAACTCCTCAAATGGAACATTCAACAGTTCAAGGCCAACGAGGTCATGCTCCTCTCTGACTCTCAGCGTCAAAATATTCTTCCCCTCAGACTCTCTGCAGGTTTTCATGTACCACTCATGGAATCTTCGCATCATCGTTGGTAGAGATCTTTCATCTTTGACGAGAGGCTTCCCGTACACGTATTTGTGTTCGTCCACCTCCAAGAAATCATAATGTACATTGTCGGGCAGGTAATCTTCAAGATTGTTATAACCAGGCACCATCCCGCCTGGAACATTAGCGACGATATCGCTAGACACCTGGAGCGGGGGGAACAATTAGTTCGCTTGTTCGCCGAGCTGGGCAATTTTTTTCCCAGCTTGTCGTTCTGCTAACCTTTGACCAATGACAGTACTTCCCGACCGCTCTGCTTTGATAAATGACTTTGTAAGAATGCGCTCATAGTTGTCTTTCACCAGAGACTTTGATGGTTTCTTCAGGGCAGCCAGAGTACGCTTCGCTTTTACCGGATCTATCTTCTCCTCCTGAGGTGGATTTTTCTTTGCTTTGACCCCTTCAAAGAAGTTGGTCACTTCGGCTTGCACGATCTTCGCGTTTTCCTCCTGGCTCCTCTCGTATGGTAACTTCTCTGGAGTCTTCAGAGAAGGACCGTATTTGTATTGCCTGCCTCTGCCTGTACTGTGATACGTCTCCGTTGTATCTATAATTTTTGATTGTTCCATGCCAATGTTCTTCAACTTTCATATGCTTTTGGCAACTTTTTATACTATTTTTGGGACTAACATATTGATCCAGTGCCCAGTGCCAGTTCCTGTTTGTTGCATGCTTTATGTTTCGCAGAGAACCAATATCAAACGGAATAAAAACGAACCGAGAATTATTTTGGAATATTTGGGATTTTCAGGAAGAAGAATCAACGCGAAACGGTGTCCGGGGTGGCCACGAGATAGGGGGGCGCGCCCCAGGGAGGCAGGAGAGCCCTGGACTCTCGTGGGCCACCCTTAAGGCGGTTGACGCTCTTCTTTTGCCGCAAGAAAGCTAATTTTATGAGAAAAATCTGGGCGAAAGATTCATCCCAATCGGAGTTACGGATCTCCAGATACACTAGTAGAAAAACACCTAATAGTTCCGGTTCATAAGGGCCTTTAGTCCCGGTTCATGAACCGGGACTAATGGATCGTTACTAATACCTCCACCCATTAGTCCCGGTTCAAACACGAACCGGGACCAATGTGCCTCCACGTGGCCCTGTGCGCCGAGCCCAGTGAGGGGGCCTTTGGTCCTGGTTGGTGGCTCCAACCGGGACCAAAAGGCATCCACGCGTCAGCATTCCAGTGGCTGGGGTGGAGGTGGAGGAGAAGGAGTACGACGCGCCGTAGCAGCCGGGGCGGCGGCGGGTCTCTTCCGCCCTTACTGGCGAGGCGGAGAAGGAGGATGCTGCTGGCTGCTCGGGAGCGCCGGCGCAGGCGAAGAAGGAGGCGGAGTGCCGCCATGCGCCGGAGAAGGAGGCGGAGTGTCGCCACGCGTGCCCTGATAATCACTCGCCGGAGGAGGAGGCGGTGGAGGAGGCGGAGTGCCCTGACTCTCTGGAGCAGGAGGAGGAGGCGGAGGCGTCCAGTTCAAAAGGTTGATGAGCTCCTTCTTCCATAGGCATGGAGTCTTCAGAGCAGAACCCAGCCTAGTCTCCCCTTCACCGGTAGGGTGGTCAAGCACGAGGTCCTCAAATCCCTCCGTTATTTCATCCACCATCACCTTAGCATATCCTTTTGGAATCGGCTGGCAGTGATAAGTTGTGTCGGGTCCACTAGGATAAACTTGGCCAACAGCCGCCTTGACCTTCAAAGTCATCCATCGCGCCATCATGTGGCAATTTTGAGACTCCGTGATACCATCCACGTGATAGCTGGCAGGAGCCGTCAAGACATGCTCCGGCTGAAGCAGCTCGGTGGAAGCCACGCTGCTTCTCCGCTGAGATGGCGGGGTAGCTTCGGGGGAAGCTTCGGCAGGTCGTTTGCTGCGATCTGCTGCTTCTTGTTCCTCTTCTCGATCCTCTAGCTCCATTACCCTTTCGTGCAGCGCCTGCAGTTGGTCCTGCTCCAGTTTCTTCTCCTCTCGTGGGTTTTGTAACCCCCTGCGTCCGAAAAACCAACCTTCCACAGAATGGAGCCTGGCGTGCCTCGTGTCCGTCCAGGGTGCTCAGGATTCCCAAGGGCCATTATGAGCTCGTCCTTCTCCCTGTTTGGATGGAACGTCCTGCGCTGCGCTGCATCGATATAGTGTCGAAGGTTCTTGACTGGTATTTCCAGTTGCTTGTCCGTCCACTAGCAAAACCCTGTTACAGGGTCCAAGGTTCCGCCAGACCCGAAGAACCAAGTCCGGCAACGGTCTGGCCATCTCATTGTCTCTAGTTCGATCCCTTTTTCAAGCAGATCATTCTCAGCCTTGGACCACTTAGGCCGGGCTTGCAGGTAGCCACCTGAACCCGTGCGATGGTGAAGCGTCTTCTTCGCAGCATTTTTCTTGTTTGTCTCTGACATCTTCTTACTCTTTTTCGATGTCTTGTGGGCCACAAATGCGGGCCAGTGATCTTTGATCTTCTCATATTTGCCGATGAATTCTGGTGTCTTTTTATTTTTGACAAACTGGTTCAGCTCTTTCCTCCACCTCCTCATTAGGGTTGCCATCTTCTTAAGAGCACAAGACTTGATTAATTCCTCTTTAACTGGCTTCTCCGGATCCTCCTCTGCCGGTAGGGTGAAATTTGCCTTCAACTCAGTCCAAAGATATTCTTTCTGCATATCATTGACATAAGACACCTCAGGGTATTCCTCCTTAGGCTTATACCATTGCTGGATGCTGGTCGGGATCTTCTCCCTAACAAGAACCCCGCACTGAGAAGAAAATGCCTTCCTTGTCCGGATGGGTTCAATCGGTTCGCCGTCGGGCGCGATTTCTATGATCTCAAACTTTTCATCCGAGC
Source organism: Triticum aestivum (assembly GCF_018294505.1). Taxonomy (NCBI): domain Eukaryota; kingdom Viridiplantae; phylum Streptophyta; class Magnoliopsida; order Poales; family Poaceae; genus Triticum; species Triticum aestivum. The sequence goes on from NC_057804.1 coordinate 673,534,188, forward strand.
TCAGCTTTTTCTTCGGGCCTCGTCTCCTTACCGAAGTTGTGCTCGATCCGGAGGGCTAGAAATTATAAGGAAGAAAGACGAGAGTAATTAATATGTGTACATATACCAAAACAATGGAAGCATCAATTAACTAGTCAGCACGGTCTTAACTAATATATATATACCTGGCCGGGCTCGGTTCGGTCATCGGGGCAGTCAGCACGGTCTCCTTCTTGTTCCTCCATTGTGTCACCGAAGCCATCATGAACATAGTCCTGTTCTTGTACCGGCATTAATGGGCCGAAGCCATCATGAACATAGCCCTCTTCTTCACCCCATTTTTCTAGCTGACCAACAACGGTGTCGAGGAGAAATGACGCAACTTCATCCCTTCCATTTGCGATTACGTCCCTCAATATCGCTTCTGTTTCTTCGTCTCGGCAGTGCTCCATAGTTTCTGCAAATATTTACAACATGTTTATATATGGTACAGATGGAACTAGTGGCAAACGTAGAACTAGCCAGCTAATCACAATTAAGGAATCATCTAAGTGGCCTCGATGCCGCTTCTCTAGGGTTTGGGGTCGCCTCGACACAACAACGCTTCGAGAGAGTTAATTTGTCGGGTAGGGGCGTGGCGGGAGGGGGTAGGAGACCAACATCGTTTTCTCTCTAGGGTTTGGGTGTCCTCGAGAGTTTTGGTCGAGCGAGAGGGACGAGGGGGGGGGGGTATTTATATCGACCGCCCCTCATGTCGAAGTTATCTCGAGGGGGTTATATCGACAACGATGCGACAACGACGAGAAAGGAAAATAATTAAGGAAAAGGAAGAAAAGAGGAAGAAGGAAGAAGGAAGAAGAAGAAGAAAAAAAAGAGGAGAAGAAGAAAGGAATAGAGGAGAAGAAGAAAAAAAGATTTTTTTTTCTATTTTTTCTTCTTCTCCTCTATTCCTTTCTTCTTCTCCTCTTCTTTTTCTTCTTTTTTCCTCTTCTTATTTATTTCTCCTCTTCTTCCTCTCCTCTTCTTCATCTTCTTATTTTCCTTTTTCCTCTCATTCTTTTTCTTCTTCTTTCTTCCTTCTTCCTTCTTCCTCTTTTCTTCCTTTTCCTTATTTTACTTTAAATTTCTCCTCTACACTAACCTAAAATGCACTAACCTAAAATCGATATCTACTAACAACTTAAAAAAAAAATACATATATGAAAAAATGCATATATGAAAAAAACATCATCATATCATCAACAGAAAAAATAGTATCTTTTCTAAAAATCTATCTTTTGCATATATACATCAACATATATATACACTAACCTAAAATGCACAAAAATGCTATCGGAGAGGGGGTATATCGACCCCCCTCATGTATCCACATACATACATCTATACATACATATATACTTACATATATGTATAATTTTTTGCATATATAAATTTTTTCTAAAATCTAACTTTTGCATATATGAACATATATACACAGAGAACATATACATATATACACAGAGAACATATACATAAAATGCACAAAAAATAAGAGGAAAGGGCGCCGGCGGCCAGACCGAAGGCGGCGGCGTGTGGTCGGGGCGACGGCGACGGGGTTGGGAAAGGGGCGGCGCGCGCGGCGACGGTGACGGGGTCGGGGAAGGGGCGGCGCGCGCGGCGACGGCGACGGGGTCGGGGCCGGCAGGGGCGGCGGGCGCGGCGACGGTGTCGGGGCAGTGGCTCGGCGGCGGCGACGGCGAGGTGGACCAGCCTAACGGCGTCGGGGCAGGGCTCGGCGGCGACGGCGACGAGGAGCAGAAGGCGTCGGGGCGAGAAGAAACAGATGGATTTTGGCGAAAACTACTAAGTGCTGCTTATATAGCAAAGCCTTTAGTCCCGGTTGGTGGCAGCAACCGGGACTAATGCACCCTTTACTCCCGGTTGGTGCCACCAACCGGGACCAAAGTCCTCTTTTTCGGCAGCCCAAAGGGCGGGAACCGGCGGCCTTTGGTCCCGGTTGGTGGCACCAACCGGGACTAACGCACCCCCTTTAGTCCCGGTTGGTGCCACCAACCGGGACCAAAGGCCTCTGTGCTGCCCGCCTCGGGGCCAAAGTTTAGTCCCACCTCGCTAGTCGAGAGGGGCGCGCAGTGGTTTATAAGCCCCACTGCCGCACCCCTCTCGAGCTCCTCTCCACCGCAGGCTTTCGGGCCTACTTGCTATTGCTTTGCCTGATGGGCCTTCTGGGCCTACTGCGGGCCTGAATTCTGGCCCATAGTAGGGTTTCTAGTCGTATTCAGGCCGTGGGGGCCCAGTAGGAGGCATTTTTTTTGTTTTTTTGTTTTCTTTACTTATTGTTGCTATATTTTTTTTTCAAGTTTTTTTCTTTTGTTTTCTGCATTATTTATTTTCTTTTGTTTTTTGCTTTATTTTTTAATTGTTTTTGCTTTTAGTTTTAGGAAAATTATAAACTTTCTGTTAGTGCCATTAGTTTTCAAATTTGAAAACACTTTTTTTGTTTTTTGTTTTCTTTCTTGCTTTTTTATTTTATTTTGTTTCTACTTACAACAAAATACTTATTGTTGTTTTTTTCTTTTGTTTTCTGCATTATTTATTTTCTTTTGTTTTTTGCTTTATTTTTTAATTGTTTTTGCTTTAATTTTAGGAAAATTATAAACTTTCTGTTAGTGCCATTAGTTTTCAAATTTGAAAACACTTTTTTTATTTTTTTATTTTCTTTCTTTCTTTCGTTATTTTATTTTGTTTCTACTTACAACAAAATACTTATTGTTGTTTTTTCTTTTGTTTTCTGCATTATTTATTATCTTTTGTTTTTTGCTTTATTTTTTAATTGTTTTTGCTTTTAGTTTTAGGAAAATTATAAACTTTCTGTTAGTGCCATTAGTTTTCAAATTTGAAAACACTTTTTTTATTTTTTTGTTTTCTTTCTTGCTTTATTTATTTTATTTTGTTTCTACTTACAACAAAATACTTATTGTTGCTATTTTTAATTATTACGAGGGCCGAACCATAAGACATTAAAGCATTTCAAATGCACACTAAAAAAGTTGAAAGTTGGCATGGTATCATAAATTGACCCACATAGCATGTGCATGTACAAAACAGACAATGGTATCATACTCGTCAGTTACAAACTTGGCATGGTATCATCATAATAGTTGCGGGAGAAAGTCTTCACTTTTTCTTCGCTTGTGTCATTTGCTTATTGCGCCGTAACCATGGATAATCTTCATCGTTTATCAGGATGCTGGGGTCAGCCTTGACTTTGAAGGGAGGAATTTCATGAAACTTTTCATAATCTTCAGACATGTCTGTCTTGTCCTCCACTCCCACGATGTCCCTTTTTCCTGAAAGAACTATGTGGCGCTTTGGCTCATCGTATGATGTATTCGCTTCCTTATCTTTTCTCTTTCTCGGTCTGGTAGACATGTCCTTCACATAGATAACCTATGCCACATCATTGGCTAGGACGAATGGTTCGTCAGTGTACCCAATATTTTTCAGATCCACTGTTGTCATTCCGTACTGTGGGTCTACCTGTACCCCGCCTCCTGACAGATTGGCCCATTTGCACTTAAACAAAGGGACCTTAAAATCTACTCCGTAGTCAAGTTCCCATATGTCCACTATGTAACCATAATATGTGTCCTTTCCCCTCTCGGTTGTTGCATCAAAGCGGACACCGCTGTTTTGGTTGGTGCTCTTTTGATCTTGGTCAATCGTGTAAAATGTATCCCATTTATCTCGTATCCTTTCCAAATCAATACAGTCAAAGATGGTCCCCTGGACAACAAGTACAGCTCATCACAAACAGTGTTGCCACCTCTGATACGTGCTTCCAACCAACTGCTAAAAGTCCTGATGTGTTCACATGTAATCCAGTCGTTGCACTGCTCCGGGTGTTTGGAGCGCAGACTGTTCTTGTGTTCATCGACATACGGGGTCACCAAGGTAGAGTTCTGTAGAACTGTGTAGTGTGCTTGAGACCAAGAATATCCGTCCCTGCATATTATTGAGTCCCTTCCAAGCATGCCTTTTCCAGTCAGTCTCCCCTCATACGCGATTTAGGGAGACCTATCTTCTTAAGGCCAGGAATGAAGTCAACACAAAACCCGATGACATCCTCTGTTTGATGGCCCATGGAGATGCTTCCTTCTGGCCTAGCGCGGTTACAGACATATTTCTTTAGGACTCCCATGAACCTATTAAAGGGGTACATATTGTGTAGAAATACGGGGCCCAGAATGACAATCTCGTCAACTAGATGAACTAGGACGTGCGTCATGATATTGAAGAAGGATGGTGGGAACACCAGCTCGAAACTGACAAGACATTGCACCACATCACTCCTTAGCCTTGGTATGATTTCTGGATCAATCACCTTCTGAGAGATTGCATTGAGGAATGCACATAGCTTCACAATGGCTAATCGGACGTTTTCCGGTAGAAGCCCCCTCAATGCAACCGGAAGCAGTTGCGTCATAATCACGTGGCAGTCATGAGACTTTAGGTTCTGAAACTTTTTCTCTGCCATATTTATTATTCCTTTTATATTAGACGAGAAGCCAGTCGAGACCTTCATACTAAGCAGGCATTCAAAGAAGATTTCCTTCTCTTCTTTGGTAAGAGCATAGCTGGCAGGACCTTCATACTGCTTTGGAGGCATGCCGTCTTTTTCGTGCAAACGTTGTAGGTCCTCCCGTGCCTCAGCTGTATCTTTTGTCTTCCCATACACGCCCAAGAAGCCTAGCAGATTCACGCAAAGGTTCTTCGTCACGTGCATCACGTCGATCGAAGAGCGGACCTCTAGGTCTTTCCAGTAGGGTAGGTCCCAAAATATAGATTTCTTCTTCCACATGGGTGCGTGTCCCCCAGCGTCACTCGGAACAACTAGTGCACCGGGACCCTTTCCAAAGATTATGTGTAAATCATTGACCATAGCAAGTACGTGATCACCGGTACGCATGGCGGGCTTCTTCCGGTAATCTGCCTCGCCTTTGAAATGCTTGCCTTTCTTTCGACATTGATGGTTGGTCGGAAGAAATCGACGATGGCCCAGGTACACATTCTTCCTGCAGCTTGCCAGGTATATACTGTCGGTGTCAAGTAAACAGTGCGCGCATGCGTGGTATCCCTTGTTTGTCTGTCCTGAAAGGTTACTGAGAGCGGGCCAATCGTTGATGGTCACGAACAGCAACACCTTTAGGTTAAATTCCTCCTGTTTGTGCTCATCCCACGTACGTACACCATTTCCATTCCACAGCTGTAAAAGTTCTTCAACTAATGGCCTTAGGTACACATCAATGTCGTTGCCGGGTTGCTTAGGGCCTTGGATGAGAACTGGCATCATAATGAACTTCCGCTTCATGCACATCCAAGGAGGAAGGTTATACATATATAGAGTCACGGGCCAGGTGCTATGATTGCTGCTCTGCTCCCCGAAAGGATTAATGCCATCCGCGCTTAAAGCAAACCATACGTTCCTTGGCTCACTTGCAAACTCATCCTAGTACTTTTTCTCGATTTTTCTCCACTGCGACCCCTCAGCGGGTGCTCTCAACTTCCCGTCTTTCTTACGGTCCTCACTGTGCCATCACATCAACTTGGCATGCTCTCCATTTCTGAACAGACGTTTCAACCGTGGTATTATAGGAGCATACCACATCACCTTCGCAGGAACCCTCTTCTGATCTTATACCGTAATGCACCGCATACCGGGCATGCGTTCAGATCCTTGTACGCACCGCGGAAGAGGATGCGGTCATTAGGGCATGCATGTATCTTCTGCACCTCCAATCCTAGAGGGCATACAACCTTCATTGCTGCGTATGTACTTTCGGGAAATTCGTTATCCGTTGGAAGCTTCTTCTTCAATATTTCCAGTAGCTTCTCAAATCCTTTGTCAGGCACAGCATTCTCTGCCTTCCACTGCAGCAATTCCAGTACGGTACCGAGCTTTGTGTTGCCATCTTCGCAATTGGGGTACAACCTTTTTTGTGGTCCTCTAACATGCGATCGAACTTCAACTTCTCCTTTTGACTTTCGCATTGCGTCCTTGCATCGACAATGAACCGACGGAGATCATCATCATCGGGCACATCGTCTGGTTCCTCTTGATCTTCAGCAGCTTCGCCCGTTACAGCATCATCGTGCACATCGTCTGGTTCCTCTTGATCTTCAGTAGCATCACCGTATTCAGGGGGCACATAGTTCTCATCGTACTCTTCTTCTTCGCCGTCTTCCATCATAACCCCTATTTCTCCGTGCCTCGTCCAAACATTATAGTGTGGCATGAAACCCTTGTAAAGCAGGTGGGTGTGGAGGATTTTCCGCTCAGAGTAAGACTTCGTATTCCCACATATAGGGCATGGACAACAAATAAAACAATTCTGCTTGTTTGCCTCAGCCACTTCGAGAAAATCATGCACGCCCTAAATGTACTCGGAGGTGTGTCTTGAACCGTACATCCATTGCCGGTTCATCTGCGTGCATTATATATAATTAAGTGTGTCAAAAATCATTACAGAACATCATGAATAGATAATTAAGTGACCAAATTAATAGAAGTTCATCATCACATTAAAACCAAAGTACATACATAGTTCTCATCTAACAACATAAAGCTCTGCAGAGCATCTAAATTAATTAAACCATACACTGAAACTATGTAAAAAATTTCAATGCGAAAACAAATGCGATCATAATCGCAACCAATGTAACAACTGATCCAACGACATAATGATACCAAGCCTCGGTATGAATGGCATATTTTCTAATCTTTCTAATCTTCAAGCGCATTGCATCCATCTTGATCTTGTGATCATCGACGACATCCGCAACATGCAACTCCAATATCATCTTCTCCTCCTCAATTTTTCTAATTTTTTCCTTCAACAAATTGTTTTCTTCTTCAACTAAATTTAACCTCTCGACAATAGGGTCGGTTGGAATTTCCGGTTCAACAACCTCCTAGATAAATAAAATCTATGTCACGTTGGTCAGCATAATTGTCATAAACAATAAATGAACCAATAGTTATGAAAAGATAATATGTACCACATCTGAATCATAGACAGGACGAGGGCCGACGGGGGCGTATACCAAAACCATCGCACTATATAAGATGCAATAATAAAAGTAAGAAAATTATACAAGTATCTATATAAATATAGAAGTAAGAATTTTTTTCCTTTCAGAAAGAAGATAAGAACAAGAGGCTCACCACGGTGGTGCCGGCGACGAGATCGGCGCGGGCGATCGACGGCGGTGAAGACGGGGACGGGACGTGACGGACCGCTAAACCTAGACAAATATTGAGGAAGATGGAGCTTGGAGGTCGAGCTTGGAGAGGAGAAAGCTTAAGTAGTGTGGCTCGGGCATTCCATCGAACACCTCGTGTGCATAGGAGGTGAGCTAGAGCACCACAAAGCTCTCCCCTCGCTGGCCACGAAAAACAGAGCACTGGGAGTGCTCTGCTCGCGGGCGAGGGGTAGATATAGGCAACTAATTGGTCCCGGTTCGTGCCATAAACCGGGACTAAAGGGCAGCCTTTGGTCCCAGTGCACTCCACCAACCGGGACCACTGGTGGTGGGCCAGGAGCAAGGCGCATTGGTCCCGGTTCGTCCCACCAACCAGAACCAATAGGTCCAACCGAACCGGGACCAATGGCCCACGTGGCCCGGCCGGCCCCCGGGGCTCACGAACCGGGTCCAATGCCCCCATTGGTCCCGGTTCTGGATTGAACCGAGACTAATGGGCTGACCTGGCCTGGACCATTGCCCCCTTTTCTACTAGTGATATAAAGGAAACGATGAAGGGGCAGAAACAGAGAGATAGATCCAATCTCGGAGGGGCTCTCTCCCCTCCCAAGCCATGGGAGCCATGGATCAGAGGGGAAACCCTTCTCCCATCTAGGGAGGAGGTCAAGGAAGAAGAAGAAGAAGAAGGGAGCCTCTCTCCCCCTTGCTTTCGGTGGCGCCAGAGCGCTGCCGAGGGCCATCATCATCACCGCGATCTTCACCAACACCTCCGTCATCTTCACCAACATCTCCATCACCTCCCCCCATCTATATTCAGCGGTCCACTCTCCCGCATCCCGCTGTACCCTCTACTTGAACATGGTGCTTTATGCTTCATATTATTTTCCTATGATGTGTTGCCATCCTATGATGTCCGAGTAGATTTCTATTGTCCTATCGGTGATTGATGAATTGCTATGATTGGTTTGAGTTGCATGTTTTATTATTGGTGCTTTCCTATGGTGCCCTCCGTGTCGCGCAAGCGTGAGGGATTCCCGTTGTAGGGTTTGCAATATGTTTATGATTCGCTTATAGTGGGTTGCATGAGTGAATGAAACACAAACCCGAGTAAGGGGATTGTTGCGTATGGGATAAAGGGGACTTGATACTTTAATGCTATGGTTGGGTTTTACCTTAATGAATCTTTAGTAGATCCGGATGCTTGCTAGAGTTCCAATCATAAGGGCATATGATCCAAGAAGAGAAAGTATGTTAGCTTATGCCTCTCCCTCAAATAGAATTGCAATAGTGATTACCGGTCTAGTAACATAGTCAATTGCTTAGGGAAAATTCCACAACTCCTACCACCACTTTTCCATACTCGCTATATTTACTTTCTTGCATCTTTATTTAAACAGCCCCTAGTTTATATGTACATGCTCTTTATTATCTTGCAAACCTATCCTATCACACCTACAAAGTACTTCTAGTTTCATACTTGTTCTAGGTAAAACGAACGTCAAGCGTGTGTAGAGTTGTATCGGTGGTCAATAGAACTTGAGGGAATATTTATTCTACCTTTAGCTCCTCGTTGGGTTCGACACTCTTACTTATCGAAAACTGTTGCGATCCCCTACACTTGTGGGTTATCATACTGCTAGACGCCGGAGCAGACGGAGCGGCTGCGGCTATCTTTCCTTTCTTACGAGGCGGAGGAGAAGGACGACGCGCCGGAGCAGCCGGAGTGGCGGCGGGTCTCTTCCGCCCTTGTTGACGAGGCGAAGAAGGAGGAGGCTGGCTGCTCGGGCGCACCGGCGCAGGTGGAGAAGGATGCGGAGTGCTGCCACGCGCCGGAGAAGGAGGCTGAGTGCCCTGATCACTCGCCAGAGGAGGCAGAGTGCGGAGGAGGAGGAGGCGGAGGCGTCCAGTTCAAAAGGTTGATGAGCTCCTTCCGCCATAGGCATGGAGTCTTCAAAGAAGAACCCAGCCAAATCTCCCCTTCACCCGTAGGGTGGTCAAGCTGAAGGTCCTCAAATCCGTCCGTTATTTGATCCACCATCACCCTAGCATATCCTTCTGGAATCGGCTGGCCGTGGTAGGTTGAGCTAGGTTCATTAGGTATAACAGAGCCAACAGCCGCCTTGACTTTCAATGCCATCCATCGCGTCATAAGGTGGCAATGTTGAGACTCTGTGATAGCATCCACGGGGTAGCTAGCAGGAGCTGTGAAGACAGGCTCCAGCTGCTGAGTCTGCTTGGTGGAAGCCACCCTGCTTCTCCGCTGAGATGGCGGGGTAGCTTCAGGGGAAGCTTCGGCAGGTTGTTTGCTACGATCTGCTTCTCGTTCCTCTAGCCCTTGTACCCTTTCGTGCAGCTCCTGCAGTTGGCTATGCTCCACTTTCTTCCTCCTCTCCTAGGTTTTGTAACCCCCTGCATACGGAAAGCCAGCCTTCCACGGAATGGAGCCTGGCGTGCCTCGTGTCCGTCCAGGGTGCTCAGGATTCCCGAGGGCCATTGTGAGCTCGTCATTCTCTCTGTCTAGAACGAATGTCCCTTGCTGCGCTTTCTCGATATACTCCTTAAGCCTCGTGACGGGTATTCGCAGTTGCTCTTCCGTCCAAACGCACTTCCCTTATACAGGGTCCAAGGTTCCGCCAACCCCGAAGAACCAAGTCCGGCAACGGTCTGGCCAGTTCAATGTCTCTGATTCGACCCCTTTAGCAATCAGGTCATTCTCAGCCTTGTCCCACAAAGGTCGGGCTTTGAGGTAACCACCTGACCCCGTGCGATGGTGATGCTTCTTCTTCGCAGCATTAATCTTGTTTATCGTTGACATCTTCTTACTCTTTTCCGATGTCTTGTGGGCCACAAATGTGGGCCATTGATCTCTGATCTTCTCATACTTTCCTATGAATTCTGGTGTCTTTTCTTTGTCGACAAACGTTTTCAGCTCATTCTTCCACCTCCTAAATAGTTCTGCCATCTTCTTAAGAGCATGAGACTTGATCAATTGCTCTTTAACTGGCTTCTCCGGATCCTCCTCTGGTGGTAGGGTGAAATTTGCCTTAAGCGTTCTCCAAAGATCTTCTTTCTGCATATCGGAGACATAAGACACCTCAGGGTCTTCCTTCTTAGGCTTTAACCATTGCTGGATACTGATCGGAATCTTGTCCCTCACAAGAACCCCGCACTGAGCACGAAATGCATCCCTTGTCCGGATGGGTTCAATCGGCTTGCCATCGCGCACGATTGCTGTGATCTCAAACCTTTCATCCGAGCGCAACTTTTTCTTGGGGCCTCATTTCTTTACCGAAGTTGAGCTCTATCCGGAGGGCTAGAGAAAAGAAGAAAGACGAGAGTTAATTAATATGTGTACATATGAAAACAATGAATGCATCAATTAACTAGTCAGCAGGGCTTAACTAATATATATATATATACCTGGCCGGACTCGGTTCGGTCACCGGAGCCGTCATCATGGTCTCCTTCTTGTACCTCCATTGGGTCACCGGAGCCATCATGAACATAGCCCTCTTCTTGTACCGGCATTAATGGGTCACCGGAGCCATCATAATCATAGCCTTCTTCACTACCCCGTCCTTCCTAACCATCGGTGTCGTTGAGAAACGACGCAACGACATCACTTCCTTGTGAGATTATGTCCCCCAACATCGCTTCTGTTGCTTCGTCTCGGGGGTGCTCCATAGTTTCTGCAAATATTTACAACATGTCAATTATTATTCAAACATGATAGATGGATATATATTAGTGGAAAACGTAGAACTAGCTAGGTAATCACAATAAGGAATTATATTAGTGGCCTCGACGCTGCTTCTCTAGGGTTTGGGGTGGCCTCGACAACGCTTCAAGGGTTTGGGGTGGCCTCGACACAACGATTAAAGGGTTTGGGGTGGCCTCGATGACAACGCTCTTTTAACTTGGTAAATTTGGGTGGCCTCAAGAGAGTTTGTTGGGCAGGGGCGCGGCGGGAGGGGGTAGGAGACCAACATCGTTTTTTCTCTAGGGTTTGATTGTCTGATACGTCTCCAACGTATCTACTTTTCCAAACACTTTTGCCCTTGTTTTGGACTCTAACTTGCATGATTTGTATGAAACTAACCCGGACTGACGCTATTTTCAGCAGAACTGCCATGATGTTGTTTTATGTGTAGAAAAGAAAAGTTCTCGGAATGTCCTAAAAATCCACGGAGGCACTTTTTGGAATTAATAAGAATCTCTGGGCGAAAGAAATACACCAGGGGGCCCAGGGCCTATCCACGAGACAGGGGGCGCCCCCCCTGTAGGGCGCGCCCCCTATCTTGTGGGCCCCCTGGACCTCCACCGACCTCAACTCCAACTCTATATCTTCCATCTCGCGGAGAAAAACATCAGAGAGAAAGTTTCATCGCGTTTTATGACACGGAGCCACCGCCAAGCCCTAATCTCTCTCGGGAGGGCTGATCTGGAGTCCGTTCGGGGCTCCGGAGAGGGGGATTCGTCGCCGTCGTCATCATCAACCATCCTCCATCACCAATTTCATCATGCTCACCGCCGTGCATGAGTAATTACATCGTAGGCTTGCTGGACGGTGATGGGTTGGATGAGATTTACCATGTAATCAAGTTAGTTTTGTTAGGGTTTGATCCCAGATATCCACTATGTTCTGAGATTAATGTTGCTATGACTTTGCTATGCTTAGTGCTTGTCACTAGGGCCCGAGTGCCATGTTTTCAGATCTGAACCTATTATGTTTTCATCAATATATGTGTGTTCTTGATCCTATCTTGCAAGTCTATAGTCACCTATTATGTGTTATGATCCAACAACCCCGAAGTGACAATAATCGGGATACTTCTCGGTGATGACCGTAGTTTGAGGAGTTCATGTATTCACTATGTGTTAATGCTTTGGTCCGGTTCTCTATTAAAAGGAGGCCTTAATATCCCTTAGTTTCCGCTAGGACCCCGCTGCCACGGGAGGGTATGACAAAATATGTCATGCAAGTTCTTTTCCATAAGCACGTATGACTATTTGCCGAATACATGCCTACATTACATTGATGAACTGGAGCTAGTTATATGCCACCCTAGGTTATAGCTATTACTTGAGGAATCACATCTGGCACAATTATCCATCATAGATCCATTGCCTACGAGCTTTTCATATATTGTTCTCCGCTTATTTACTTTTCCGTAGCTACTGTTACAATCACTACAAAAACCCAAAAACATTTATCTTTACTTTTTCTACTGTTACCATTATTATCATACTACTTTGCTACTAAATACCTTGCCGCAGATACTAAGTTATCCAGGTGTGGTTGAATTGACAACTCAACTGCTAATACTCAAGAATATTCTTTGGCTCCCCTTGTGTCGAATCAATAAATTTGGGTTGAATACTTACACTCGAAAGCTGTTGCGATCCCCTACACTTGTGGGTTATTATTGGGGATATAACTACTGAGTGTAAACTGCCCAGGAGGGGCCGGTTCACCTTCAACTATATTGAAGTCACGAAGACTCAGAAGATGGCGCTTTACTAATGAAGCTTAGAGGCCCGGATCCCAAAGGTGGTTTAGGGCCCATAGTGGTAAACCGCCATGGTTCTGTAACTTGTATTGTAAGTTAGGAAAGGAGAGACAGAGCCGGACACTTGTATGAACCGGCCTCGGGACTCTGGAAACCGGTCGGGCGTCAACCCATGTATATAAGGGGACGACCCGACGGCGGTTCAGGGACAAGAAACAACAACTCAAGACCCAGGCAAAGCGTATTTGCTCCCTGGTCATCGAAACCCAATCAATCCCATCACAACTAGACGTAGGCTTTTACCTTCATCGAAGGGGACAAACTAGTATAAAAAATCCCGTGTCCTTTGTCCGGTTTAACCCCTTCAAGCTAACCCATCGCGATGGCTCCACGACTAAGTCCTTCCATGAGGACATCTGACGTGTTAATTCCATGATAGTTGGCGCCCACCATGGGGCTATCGCACGATGGTTTCGAGTTCTTGACGGGCAGCTTTGAAGGACTCAAAGGGTACACGGTCGGCTGGATGACCAAGAGTCATCGCGGCAAGCTCTACATCGACGACGAAGGATGCGACCCCGATGCCGGCTCAATCGAGTATGGGTACCGGGTCCCCTTTGGCGGAATTCATGTCTTCATCGGCAAAATCGGCGACTGGGCCCTGAGTCGGACATCTGCACCGACCTCGTCGAAACGGCTCAGCGTGCGAGTCCTGCCCGAGTTAAGCCCGCCATGAAGCGTGCGTTCGTAGGATGTGTCCATGGGATCGGATCTGAACCAGTGTCTGAAGGCGGGACGGCCGTTTATTCCAACGGCGAGTCATCCACTGGTGAAACTGAGTCCCTGTACCAAATTCATGATGGTGTGTTCGAAGGATATTCCGATGGCAATAGTATTCCGGACCTCCTTGAACCGCCAAGTCGGGTTGCTGTTTTCATGGCCGGAACATAGCCCACTTTGCAGTCTTCATCTACAGCAGCAATGAATTCTGGATCAGCGGCCGTGGCAGGAGGCCCGGTGCACCGACCGGCTCAAGTTCTCTCTGGTTTGATGGATGCCTGGGCGACCTTGTTGACCACGGCAGTTACCCCGGCGATGCAGGATCAGCATAATGCGGACGTTGCGAAGCTAAAGGATCAGATAACACATGATAAGGAGGACCTGGCAGCTGAGGACGCTAGGATGGCTGAAGAAAGGGCCGCTTTGGATGCCCAGTCGCAGCAGATACAGGCGCAGAATTACCGGCTCATGTTGGACCAGAATGCATCAAACGACGTAATGCGAACGAAGTACCGCTCGCGTATGCAGTCGATCTTTGAAGGACTGAATCTCTTTAATACGCTGGGGGCTGGGCTGAGTAATCCGACAGCTGTAAACCGGACCGACGCGCCTAGGGCAGCGCCGGATCAACCTCGGATGATGGAACCACCTCGCCGGACGGATAACCCTCCGCAATACGTGCCAACACCATCGGGTCACTTTTCGAGCCCTTTGGATAACATGATTGCTATAGCATCTCGCCTGGCAGCTATTCCAATGGAGGGCGATTCACTGGCAGCGGTTGAGACGCGGGGGGCCAGGGATCTTCTTCAAACCGTCGTTGTGCAGCAGCAGGCTTATTCCTATGGCCGAGATAGAATTCATTCGACCCCCCGTCCGAGCAAAAGCTATAGTAGGCACATAGACAGACCAGAGGTGTCTAGCAGTGCGCGACGCCGTAATGCCCCTCAAGGACCCAATCCGGCGCGTGGTGAGGCGAATGCTCAGGACTTGGTGGATAATGACAGAGCATGAAGGGTGGCCGCTTTAGCAGCACAATATGCGGGTCGTTATCAACCCACGCCGGTTCAGCCAGCGGCATCGGTAGACCAGGGCACCGGGATTGCCTTCAGTTCTTGGGGAGTGCCTTGTCTTATTCCGGCTCTCCATAATGTGCAACTGCCTAAGAATTTCAAGGGCCCACGTAAGGTACCTAATTACACCGCTGATCAGCCACCTGAGGCGTGGGTTGAAAGTTATGAGATGGCAATGGAGATGCTGGATGTGGATGAAGCGGCCTGTGCAAAATACTTCACGATGATGTTGGAAGGGACAGCCCGTACTTGGTTGAAAAACCTACCAGCCAACTCCATCGAGTCATGGGACTAGTTGAAGGCCCGGTTTATAGCCAATTTCAAAGACACATGGAAACAGCCTATGTCCATTGTGGATATGGATGCCTGTGTTCAAGGAGAGAACGAGTCAACAACTCATTGGGTGCGCCGGGTTTCAGAGGTTTTGCACTCGTCGGACCGGATTAACGCTGGCCAGGCGATCATAACGTTAGAGCGTAATTGCCGGTTTAAGTCTCTAAAGATGAAGTTGGGACGACTTAAGCGCCACTGCAATGACATGGGAACCCTTATGGGAGCCTTGGTGAAGTATGCCAATTCTGATAATACCAAGGATCCCGATTCTGATGAGGAGAAACCGGAGAAGGGAAAGAAGAACGGCGGTGCAAAGCGACAGCAGCACAACCAAGGGGGCCATGGGAATAATGGTAAGTGCAAAGCGGATAATTCAGATTTTGTGGCTAACGCTAATGTGCAGCGTCGTAAAGGTAAACCGCCCCAGCGCGGTGGCGGGATGAATCTGGAGCGTTTGTTAAACTAGCCCTGCCCAAAGCACGGGACCAGGGAGGTTCCGGCAACACATCTTTGGAAAGATTGTCACATTATTAAGGAGTTCAAAAACTCTGATCTCTTTTGGTATGATCAGGGTCCATCGGGCGGTTCAGGTCCAGGTTTTCATGGTGGCGGCGGTTCAAACTCTGGATTTCAGAATAATTAGGGCAATCAGAACAAGCAAGGCGGTAATAACCAACAGAATAATCAAGGGAATCAGCAGCAGTCAGGGTATCAAAGTCACCAATAGCAGTTGAATGGTGGGAAGTATCATGTGTTCACTACTAGTTTGTGCAAGCGTGATCAGAAGCTTCACAAGGGAGCAGTTAATGTTGTTGAACCGGCGGTGCCACGTTACTTGCGGTGGTCCGAGCAGCCCATTGTGTGGAGTAGAGAGGATCATCCACCCTGGGTTGACAATTTGGGTCACCTGGCTTTACTGGTGGCACCTCAGGTGGGAGGTTATAAATTCACCAAAGTGCTTATGGATGGAGGGAGGAGTATCAACATTCTGTATTATGAGACCTTCCGTCGCATGGGGTTGACAGACAAGAGTCTTAAACCGTCAAACACTGTTTTTCATGGTGTAGTACCAGGTAAATCGGCATATCCTATTGGTAAGATCGCTTTGGAGGTTGTGTTTGGTGATGATCATGACTCCCGGTCTGAAACATTAACCTTTGAAGTAGTGAGGATCCAGAGCACGTACCACGCACTGTTTGGACAACCGGCTTATGCAAAGTTCATGGCAAGGCCCTATTATGTTTATTTGCAGCTCAAAATGCCGGGTCACAAGGGGACCATCACAGTTCATGGAAGTCGTAAGATTGCTTTAGATTACGATGAAGCTGATGCGGCTTATGCTGAGTCGGTTTGTGCTACAGAGGAGTTGAAACACTACAAGGACAATGTTGATCCGGCAGACATGACCCCTCTGAAGAAGCCCACCACTGAGCATGACCCGAGCCTGAAATTCAAACCGGCTGATGAGACTAAACTTGTTGACTTTGTTCCTGGCGATTCATCCAAACAGTTTAGCATCGGCACAAATCTGGATCCGAAATAGGAAAGCGCGCTCATCGAGTTCATCCATGAGAACCGGGACATTTTTGCATGGAAGCCTTTTGACATGCCAGGTGTACCGAGGGAACTCGCTGAGCACACTCTCAATATTGATCCCAAGTTTAAACCGGTCAAACAGTTTCTTCGTCGCTTTAACGAGGAGAGACGCAAGGCAATCGGTGAGGGGGTAGCCCGGCTGTTGGCTACTGGTTTTATCATTGAACTATTTCACCCTAAGTGGTTGGCTAATCCGGTGCTGGTTCTCAAGAAAAACGGCACTTGGCGCATGTGTGTGGACTACACAGATTTGAACAAAGCTTGTTCGGCTGATCCTTTTGCTCTCCCACGTATTGATCAGATTATTGATGCGACGACGGGTTCTGAGCGTTTGGGTTTCTTGGATGCTTATTCAGGTTATCATCAGATCAAAATGGCAGTTAAGGACCAGGAGAAGACAGCCTTGATCACTCCCTTTGGAACCTTCTGTTATGTTTCTATGCCTTTTGGACTCAAGAGTGCCCAAGCAACTTATCAGCGTTGTGTGCAGAATTGTCTTCACACTCAGATTGGGCGCAATGTTCATGCCTATGTGGATGACATTTTAGTAAAATCCAGGAAAAAAAGAGACATTGATAGATGATCTCAAGGAGACCTTTGACAATCTGCGTGTCTATAAGATGATGCTCAACCCGGACAAGTGTGTGGTGTTCCGGCAGGCAAGCTTCTAGGTTTTCTGGTGTCCAACAGAGGCATTGAGGCTAATCCGGAGAAGATCAAAGAAATTACATCTTTGGCTAAACCGGCGTGCATTAATGATGTTCAGCGTTTGGCAGGTTGAATTGCAGCCATAAGCCGGTTTATCAGCCGCTTAGGAGAGAAGGCGATCCCTCTATATCAGATGTTGAAGAAAACAGACAACTTTGTCTGGAGTGATGCGGCTAATGCGGCGTTTGAAGACTTGAAGCGGCAATTGGCTGAACCGCCAGTCCTTGCTGCTCCGGTTGACAAAGAGCCCTTGTTATTGTATGTGGCTGCTAATGCCCGTGCTGTCAGTGTGGCGATTGTGGTGGAGCGCAAGGAGGCTGGTAAGGAATATCCGGTTCAACGACCGATTTACTATATCAGCGAAGTACTTATCGAGTCAAAGCAACGGTATCCACATTGGCAGAAGCTAGTCTATGGGGTTTTTATGGCGAGTCGGAAGCTCAAACAATACTTTCAAGGCTATCCCATTACAGTGGTCAGTTCAGCTCCTTTGGGCGATATAATTCAGAACAGGGAGGCAACTGGCCGGGTTGCAAAGTGGGCAATTGAGCTTGGCCCGCATGGGTTGAAGTATATGCCTCGGACATCTATCAAGTCACAGGCACTTGTTGACTTCATCAATGATTGGACCGAGTTATAGGCACCAGAGGACAAACCGGATAACACATACTGGACTATTCACTTTGATGGATCCAGGCAATTGGAGGGCTCGGGGGCTGGAGTTGTCCTTACTTCCCCTCGAGGCGATAAAATTTGTTATGTTCTCCATTTAATGTTCCCCTTTACTAACAATGCAACTGAGTACGAAGGTTTACTCCATGGTCTCTGTGTGGCCAAGGAGATGAATTTAAGCCGAGTACGATGTTTTGGAGACTCTGATCTGGTGGCTCAGCAAGTTTCTGGCACTTGGGATTCTAAGGATCCACTCATGGCGGTTTACAGACGCGAGGTGGATATTGTGGCAGGTCACTTCAAAGGGTATCAGGTTGAGCATATTGATCGGCGCAAAAATGAAGCAGCAGATGCTTTAAGCCGGTTGGGATCTCAGCGTAAACCGGTACCTCCCTATACCTTTTTAGATATCTTTCATAACCCATCTGTTAAGTTGCTTACAGAGGAGGATTTAGTTGTTCCTGATCCGGAGGCCCAATTGGTGGCCGCTTTACATGTTGTTCCGGATTGGACGGTTCCATATTTGGCATACATGAACCGAGGCGAGTTACCAGACGATGAAGTCCTGGCCTAGCAGATAGTCCGGCGATCCAAGTCCATGGTTATTCACAATGGCGAGTTACACTGCTGCAGCGTTTTAGGCGTATTCCAGCATTGTGTTTCTCCTGAAGAAGGCCAAGAGATTCTACGAGAAATTCATGAAGGGGATTGTGGTCATCATGTCGGTTCAAAGTCCCTGGTTGCTAAAGCTTTTCGTCATGGGTTTTACTGGTTGACAACTCATGCTGATGCTAAGGATCTGTTAAAGCGGTGTGACGCTTATCAGAAGTTTTCACGATGAGCTCATGTTCCGGATCAAGAATTAAGGATGATTCCCATCACTTGGCCGTTTGCCACTTGGGGGCTTGATATGGTGGGGCCCTTTAAGCGCTCCAAGGATAAGAAGACCCACCTGTTGGTGGCGGTTGACAAGTTCACTAAATGGGTTGAAGCGGAGCCCGTCAGCAAGTGTGATGCATCTACGGTGGTTCAATTTCTCAAAAAGATTATCTTCCGCTTTGGTTTTCCACACAACATCATCATGGATAATGGTACAAACCTTTCTAAAGGTGAGATGGAGGATTTCTGTCAGAGAGAGCATATCCAGCTTGATTTAGCATCTGTGGCACACCCCCAGTCCAATGGTCAAGCTGAGAGGGCGAATCAAGAAATCTTGAAGGGTATCAAGCCCCGGCTCATGGTTCCTTTAAAGCGGACGCCGGGTTGTTGGGTGGAAGAATTGCCTGCTGTGTTATGGAGGATCAACACCACCCCCAACAGATCAACGGGTTATACACGTTTTTTCATGGTTTACGGTGCAGAGGCGGTCCTTCCAAGTGATATTCGTCATGATTCGCCCCGGGTTGCCAATTATGTTGAAGCGGACAACGAGCAAGCACGCCAGGAGGCGTTGGACCTATTAGATGAAAAGCGGGACATGGCTTTGGCTCATTCGGCGGTTTATCAGCAAGACATACGGTGTTATCACAGCCGCCGGGTTAAAACAAGAACCTTTCAAGAAGGCGACTTGGTACTCAGGCTCATCTAGGATCAGACCGATATGCACAAGTTATCCCCACCTTGGGAAGGACCCTTTGTGGTCAGAAAGAATTTACATAATGGATCATACTACCTCATTGACGTTCGAGACTACTCACGCAGTTCTGAAGAGGAGACCTAGCGGCCATGGAACATAGCTCTCCTTCGGCCTTACTATACTTAAGCCATAGGCTTCTCTTATGTACATATTTCCACAATGTATATATTATGATCAATATAATAAACCGGCATCCTCGCTATAAGCAGGGCCTCTGCTGTTTTTCTCAAATATCCTTTGAGTTACATGGGGGCTTCAGCTGACAAAGCAGAGTACTACCTGTTAAACCGGCTATCATGCCACAATACAGCTTGGGAGCTTCACACCCAAGGGGCCAAAGAGAGTCTGGATGCTATGCACAGCTCAAACATAGGCACCCATGAGCACAGCTCACAAAATTACTTGGGGGCTCTTTGTGTAAAGTACCAAAGAGTTTGAAAGGACCCTTGTAATTGGGTATCGACCCACGGCTTGGAACCCTGGTGTATTCACCTAAAACCCCGGGTTAACCTGCCTTCATCAAGTAAGCCACTCCTATCCATGTAATCCTGGCACGACCCGCCGAACGTTTGACAAGTCAATCTTATAAAGACCCTGAACTTGTCAAAGTTAAAACAACGATTGGTTAGTTGGAGGTCCATCTTAAAAGGCTTTGCAAAATGGTTTAAGTCAGTGGCCTGGCAGCCCATGAAAAGCCTCGTATTTGGGCCTGGCAGCCCTCAAAAAGCCTCGACTACATGGTTTTATTTACCTTTGTCAAGATTATTTCTCTTTGAATGAATTTTATGTTAAACCGGTGTTTCTTAACCCGGTATGGCTTTTTAGTCATCATAATAAACCGGTATCTCTTAAACCGGTATGACTTTTCAGTCATCATAATAACCCGGTGTTTGTTAACCCGGCTTGGCTTTCAACTACAAGTTGTCAGACCATCTTATCAAACCGGTGTTTACAAAATCCGGCCTGGCTTTGACTATATGTCGCCAGTTTGATCATCTGGTGTTCATCGTAACCCGGCCTGACTTATTACACAACATCATTACATGATGAGAGTTATAATAGCTCAAGATTTAGGTCTTCACCCTAACTACAATAAAAGTTGGTCAACCAACTAAGTGATTTCATATCACAGGTATGAGTTATTTCATATTTATTCCGCTTTGGTTATTAGCCAGGCTTTATCTTGGGCATTATGACCCGTCCGGCGGTAAACCGCTAGGACAATTCTTTTTATGCAGATACCGGAATCGCATGAAAATTATCAAAGTGTAACCAAGCACAACAAATATCATGACGGATCATCCAAAGTTATGTATCAGTGCTGAAGATTAAAAAACTTGCACTAGCCTATTACAAGGCGCTTTGAGGCCCAAAATTCTGATTGTTCTTACACAACAAAGTCTGTCAAAGTAACCCAAATGCCGGATTAAGACTCATTGCCAGGACGACATGAAGTTGATGGATCTTCAGGTGCCGGTTCAACCTCCTCCTCTCCACCCAGTGGCTGGAAGTTAATGGCGGTCCAGTCAATGCGGGTTAGAGCCTAAAATACAGCCTCTTCACTTATCAGATTGGACGGTTCAACATCAGGGGCGTAAGTGTGCTTAAGGATTGGCAGGATAAGGTTTTGCATTTCTGTCACAGTCGTATCAACCCGCTGGTTCCTTTCATCATAAAAGGACCGATGAACAGTCAAGTTAGCCTCTTCAGCCAGTTGACTTGATAGGGGACGCATCTCCTTTGTCAGTGCTTTGAGGGCTTCGTTGTCAAATGCTGACCCGTCTTCTTGTTCATCCGGAAATCCCTTGGCGATGTCAACTGGATCCAAGTCAGATATCCATGCTTTGGCCTGAGTCAGTGCCAGTAAAGCGCCAGCCCTGGCAGCAGATTGCTTCACCTCTTCTATCTAAGCCGGTGTCATGGATAATCTTGCTAGTGTGTCCTTAATGAATGTTGGTGCCGGTTTGTTGTATGAGACTACACAGATAACCCATTGGGCACCGGTGTATAAGTGCTCAATCAAAGTGTACACTGCCTTCAATTTCATCCGCATATCTGTGCCCAGCTGAGCAATGCGATTACCTGCAACGGTTTAAGAATTCAATGTTAAACCGGCAGAGTTCAAGATATTTTCAAACCGGCTATGACAAAGTACTTATTAAAGATTGCAGAAGTCATAGCATCCACTTGATGTTTTAGCCCTGTCAGCTCTTCCGCCATCGGCTTAAGAGCTGCTTCGGCATCTTCAGCCCACTCCAACAAAGCATCCTTCTCAGTTTCCCAGTTGGTGCGTTCATTTTTGAAACCATCCTTCAATTGCTCCATGGTTTTCAAAACACCCTTTAGCTCCTCTTGGCTTTAGAGGTCTCTTCTTGCTGGGACTTGATGTTTTCTGGAAGGTCGGCGATTTGAGATTCTTTGATAGTCTTCTCGGTCTGCAAAAGCCAGAAGATGAAGTTGTTAAAGTCCCAAGCACATAACAAGTTATGCACTCAGCACTTGGGGGATAATGTGGATTGCTTTTTAAAAGGGAGTATTTTCAAGTCCCAAGGCTCAATCCAGGTATTAAGCTTGGCATTTGGGGGCTAATGCACAATTGATCAGTTATAAGTAAAGGCAATTAACAAGGACAGACAGTCCCGGTTTGTCTTCAAGAGACAAACCGTCCCTTGGGGGCTACTCAGCTGAAGTGTTCTTTATATAAAAGTCCCGGTTTATCTTCAAGAGATAACCCGGCCCTTGGGGGCTACAATGGAAGAGATATACAGAATAGAGTAAATTTCAAAGCGTTCTTGAAGATTACCTCATAACGTTCCTTCATCAGGTTCAACAAACCAGCTTCAAAGTCACGTCTGGTGTAAAGGCGGTTTAAAAATCCGGAATGAAGTTCCTCGGCACTAAGGTTGATGAAGTTGGACAAATCAGTCTTCCCTTTCCCCTTGCCCATAGCAGTGAATTCCTCCTTGGTAGTATGTTTTGACAAGACAACCGGATTACCAGGGCTAGTGTGACCCGTACCAGTAATAATGACATCATCATCATCACCCTTTGGTGGACTTGGCGGATTCACAGTATCCCTGGTTGGACTTGGCGGATTAGCAGATGGGCTCGGCGGATCAGCAGCCGGGCTCGAAGGAGTAGCATGAGGGCTTGATGGATCAATATGAGTGGTCGGGTCAGCTTCCAATGGATTAGCTTCAGTGTTCTCACCTTGTGGGACGGGATCATCCATAACATCAGTATTTCTACCGGTACCCTCAGGAGCCCTTTCCGGTTCAACTTCACCAATAGGGGCACTGGTTTTAGCCTTATTGCTCATACAGGCTTTGGCACTGTGATATCAAAACAAAGATTAGCACGGTAAACCGAACTATGAAGGAAAAATATGAAGGGCAGTATACTTACCCAGAGACGGTTTTAAGGGGAGGCAACTGAGTGGTTGATGAACCGCCAGACGAATTGGAATATACCTGGTAATTTGGATCAGACGGATTGAGTGAGTATCAGAAGAAACCCTTCAAAGGATAAAGTTTTTCGGGAGAACAATTAACCTCTGGATGACGTTTCCGGGTTGGTGTATCCGGTAAACCGGAAGAGGTGACTTGCTGGCCACTGTGCTGGGTTGTGCGACGCCCTTCAGGTTGCTATGTCTTCAAAGAAAATTTTGGATCCAAATTAGCAAGAGGGTGAGAGTATTTTACTTTCCGAACTGCACGGCGAAATCTTTGAACCGGCACAAGATCTGAATCGGAGGAAAGAGAGATTACCTCAACATGGTCCGCACGGCTGGCCTCCGCATCATCCTAGGAATAGCCATTGTCAATAAGGTGTATGAAAAAGGAACCAAGCGAGTCAAGTTCTACCTCTTGATCCGATTCGTCAATATCTTCTGGCGGATCAGAAGACTCGGCGGTTTTCTTCTTGGCAGCTCTCTTTGTGACCTTGCTCTTCGCACGAGGAGCCCTCACCGGTTTATCTTGAGTTTTCCGCTTCCAGAAGGAATTATTGGCTGTGAAATTAAAACACAGGAGTATTAGCACATTGTTAAGGCGGAGGCGAATCAGTAAGCATTAAGTTAAACATTACTGTTGGCGATTTGTTGGAGGTACAAAAAGGTGGCAATCCGGTTTGGCTACATGCGGCGATCGGTTCGTCAAGCATCTTCTTCACAGATTCAGTAACTTCATCGTCCGTCATTACCATTTCATGATATCGTCGAGGATCCTTGACGTTGCCAGTATATTCATGCATTAATTCGGGGCGGCGACTTAAAGGCAGAATACCCCAAGAAACCCAGCAGTGGACGAGATCAAAACCAGTCAAACCATTGGCTAGGAGAGCCCGGAGCTTGGCGAGTTGAGGTGCATAAGTTTGCCATTCTTTGGCAGTTAATCGTTGAGGTAAAGGGTGGCCATTGCTAAGCCGGTGAGGGCGGTAACCCGGCAAAGGATTTTCTCCAGCAGGGGTAGTGTTCTGGCAATAAAACCAAGTTTGGTTCCAATCTTTGGGATGGTTGTGGTGTTTTGCATGAGGGAAATCAACTTCTTTTCTCTTGTGGATTGATACCCCACCAAGTTCCATGTTGGGACCATCAGAGAACTCCATGCAATGGTTTAAATGGAAAAAATCCCGAAAAAGCTCCACAGATGGTTCTTCTTGAAGGTAAACTTCACAGAACACTTGAAAATTGCATATATTGGACACGGAATTCGGTCCAATATCTTGTGGATGGAGTTGAAAGCTTGCAAGGACATCCCGGAATTTTTTTGATCCGGGCGGGCTGAATCCCCGGTCTAAGTGTTGCATAAATATAATCACCTCTCCATCTTGAGGCTCAGGAGGGCACTTAGGGCCAGGGACTCCCCAATGAAGGACCCTTTTTGAGGCTAAAACGCCAGTGGTAACATATCCATTGATTTGTGTTTCCGATCCGGGATGGAACCCAGTTGCAAGCGGAGAATTGTTTGGTCATCTTGGAAAGCAAACTGTGAAGGAAAAATGAAGGCCGGTTTACCGATTGACGGTTCAAGTGCACTAATCGGTGTTAAACCGGGAATTTTATCAAAGCATACATGTGAGATAAACCGGAAATTACTATTCAAGTCAAGATGGTGGTTTAAGTGAGGGCATATGGCATATGGCGGATTGTCAACTAATATAAGTTAAACCGCCCTTAGGTGGAAGAGCCAGAGCTGAAAATCTACTAAGTGTTGATAGAAACAGATTTCACAAAATGATAGTATAAATTTGGATCTACCATGGTTCAGTAAGAAAATTATTCTGAGCCCTAAAATGGCGACGACAGAACACCATAAGTCCAGAAGGGAACTATCAAGGTAAGAGGAGATACTACGGTGAGGTAAACTAAAGTTACAAACTTTGGCCGCCAAAGGAGGAGGATAAGTTCATCTAGTTTCCACAGTAAGCAAAAAGGCAGCAAGCAAAGATGAACACTTATGAACACAGATGAACGCAGAAACCCTAAATACAGATCTAGGGTTGAGAGGAGGAAGCTTACCAGATGCGCAGGGATAGTGGAGAAGAGCCGCAGGTTTCTGGTACAATCAGGTGGATGCAGCGGCCTTTGTCGATGCAGTGCTCGAAGGTTGAGGGCGGCGGCGGAGCTTCAGAGCTTGAGCGTCGCGAGGATGAAGAAGAGGCACGGAAGGGGAAGAAAGAAAGGATCCCTAAGCCTATTTATAAGGCAAAGGGATAAATGGCAGGCGCGAGAATCAAGGAGCCTGAAGCGGCAACAGTGGGCGCGGTTGTCTCCTCGATCTTCGGGATACCATTAATGAAGGGAATATTTTTAATATTTTTATACAGAGATGACATCATGATGATCCGTTTCTGTGTCCAGAGGATGACGTCACGACGGTTTAACAAAGTTTACAGGAGAAGACATCTTGGCGGTTTATAAGAAATATAAGGAGATGTTCACAGAATTTCTTTAAGTATTGAAGATTGACATGAACAGGTTCAAATCAACCTGGGGCCTAATGTTGGGGATATAACTACTGAGTGTAAACCGCCCAGGAGGGGCCGGTTCACCTTCAACTATATTGAAGCCCACGAAGACTCAGAAGATGGCGCTTTACTAATGAAGCTTAGAGGCTCGGAGCCCAAAGGCGGTTTAGGGCCCATAGTGGTAAACCCCCATGGTTATGTAACTTGTATTGTAAGTTAGGAAAGGAGAGACCAAGCCAGACACTTGTATGAGCTGGCCTCGGGACTCTGGAAACCGCTCGGGCTTCAACCCATTTATATAAGGGGACGACCCGGCGGCGGTTCAGGGACAAGAAACAACAACTCGAGACCCAGGCAAAGCGTATTTGCTCCCTGGTCATCGAAACCCAATCAATCCCATCACAACTAGACGTAGGCTTTTACCTTCATCGAAGGGGCCGAACTAGTATAAGAACTCCCATGTCCTTTGTCCGGTTTAACCCCTTCAAGCTAACCGTTGTGATGGCTCCACGACTAAGTCCTTCCATGAGGACATCTAACGTGTTAATTCCACGACAGTTATCAAGACTAATTTCTGGCGCCATTGCCGGGGAGCATAGCTCTATTCTCTGAGTCACTTGGGATTTATATCTGTTGATCACTATGAAGAACTTGAAAGACGCTAAAACCAAGAATTTGCCCTCAACTACGAGGGGAGGTAAGGAACTGCCATCTAGCTCTGCACTAGATTCTCCTTCTGTTATTAGTAAGCTTGCGACACCTAAACCTGCTACTGCTATGAATTCTGATATGTCGCATGTTATTGATGATGCCACTTCTACTATGCATGATGAAACTACTTCTGTGTGTGATACTACTTTGCCATTAGGTGAATTTCTTGATGAACAACTTGCTAGAGTTAGGGGAATGAAAATATTGAAGATGCTATTGTTGATGATAGTGATGATGAAGGTTCTCCCAATGATTATGTATTGCCTGTTGTTCCTAAGGGCTATGTTATGAATAAAGAAGTTGCTGAAGCTATCTTTGCTTGCAATGATAGAAATGATCTTAAGAAACTATTAGTTAAATGGAAGCAGCAGTCTCTTAATGCTCGAATGAAACTTGACCCTGCTTTTGCTACTTCACCTATCTGTGTTACTGATAAGGATTATGAATTCCCTGTTGATCCTGAGATTATTACTTTAGTTGAATCTGACCATTTTTATGGCCTTGAATCTGAAATTGTTGTGGCACATCTTACCAAGTTGAATGATATAGCTACCCTGTTTACTCATGATGAGAAGTCTCGCTATTTTTATATCCTTAAGATATTTCCGTTCTCATTAAAGGGTGATGCTAAGACTTGGTATAATTCTCTTGCTCCTGGTTGTGTGCGAGGTCTCCAGGATATGATTTATTACTTCTCTGCTAAATATTTCCCTGCTCATAAGTAACAAGTTGCCTTGCGGGAAATATATAATTTTGTGCAAATCAAAGATGAGAGTCTCCCACAAGCTTGGGGGAGGCTTCTCCGATTACTTAATACTTTGCCTAACCACCCACTTAAGAAAAATGAAATACTTGATATCTTCTATAATGGACTAACCGATGCTTCCAAGGACTACTTTGATAGTTATGCTGGTTGTGTTTTCAGGGAAAGAACAGTCGAGGATGCTGAAATATTATTGAATAATATGCTGACTAATGAAAATAATTGGACTCTCCCTGAGCCAATTCCTGAAGAAATTCCTGAACCAATTGAGCCAACTCCTGAGCCTATTCCTAAACCCACTCCGAAGAAGAGAGGTGTTCTATTTCTCAGTCCTGAAGATATGCAAGAGGCAAAGAAATCAATGAAAGAAAAATGTATTAAAGCTGAAGATGTTAAGAATTTACCTCCTATTGAAGAAATACATGGTCTTAATATACCACTTGTTGAAGAACCATATTGTCTTGATAACCCAACATAGGTAGTAAAGGTAAATTCTCTCTATAGATATGATAAAGATGAAATCCCATCTACCAAATTTCATAGCCCTTGCTTAGATGAATTTGATGATTTCATGAATAGACAAGCAGACTTCAATGATTATGTTGGTAGATAATTGAAGAATAATGCTTATACAATAGTACGCTTGAATGATTATGTAGCTAGAGTTAAAGGTGAACTTAAACTCATTAGCAAACATGCTTCCATGATTGCTACTCAAGATGAACAAGTACTTAGGGCTCAGAATGATTTGCTTTCTGAATTAAATAATAAAAATGACTTTGTTGTTAGAGTGGCTACTAGAACTGGTAGAATGACTCAGGAACCTTTGTATCCTGAAGGCCACCCTAAAAGAATTGAACAAGATTCTCAGAATAATAATCTAGATGTTCCTGGTTCTTCTAAGAAGAAGAAAAAGAAGAATGATAGGACTTTGCAAACTTCTAGTGAACCTAATGTAGAAACACCTAAGAATCCTAATAATACTTCTATCTCTGATGCTGAAACACAATCCGGAGATGAACATGAACCTGATGATAATGCTAATAATGATGTTCATGTAGATGCTCAACCTAGTAATAACAATGATATAGAAATTGAACCTGCTATTGATCTTGATAACCCACAGTCAAAGAATCAACATTATGATAAAGAGAGATTTTGTTGCTAGGAAGCACGGTAAAGAAAGAGGACCATTGGTTCAGAAACCCATGCCCTTTCCTCCTAAAGCATCCAAGTCAAAGGATGATGAGGACTTTGAGCGTTTTGCTGAAATGATTAGACCTATTTTCTCACGCATGCGCTTAACTGATATGCTTAAAACAAACCCTTATGCTAAATATACGAAAGATATCATCACCAATAAGAGGAAAATACCTAAAACTGAGATTTCCACCATGCTTGCCAACTATACCTTTAAGGGTGGAATACCTAAGAAACTTGGTGATCCCAGAGTTCCCACTATACCTTGCTCTATTAAAAGAAATTATGTTAAAATTGCTTTATGTGATCTTGGAGCCGGTGTTAGTGTTATGCCTCTTTCCTTGTACCGTAGACTTGAATTAAGTAAGTTGACACCTACTGAAATATCTTTGCAAATGGCTGACAAATCAACTGCTATACCTATCGGCATTTGTGAGGACGTGCCTGTTGTTGTTGCGAATGTTACTATCTTAACAGACTTTGTTATTCTTGATATTCTCGAGGACGATAGTATGTCTATTATTCTTGGTAGACCCTTTTTAAATACTGCAGGAGCTATTATTGATTGCAACAAAGGCAATGTCACCTTTCATGTTAATGGTAATGAGCATACAGTACAATTTCCGAGGAAGCAAATCCAAGTTCATAGCATAAATACTATTGAGAAAGTTCCAACTATTATTTTTGGAGGTTTTGAATTTCCTCCCCCTACTGTCAAGAAAAAGTATGATATTCTTATTGTTGGGGATTTTCATATCCTCGTTGAGGTAACTTAGTGTTATTCGAAATTTCTCCGGGTCCATCCTATTCGGAATGAGTTTGTTAACAAGACTTGATCAACCTTGTTAGTGGGTTCATTTTGATGATCACGAGATGGATGAAACTAGAAGGCACAACCTTCTGTACCCTCTTTTTCTGTTATTTAGATTAAATAAAGCAAAAATAGTATTATCCGCCCGTTTTTTGAGTTATCCGTGTATTAAAAAATAGTCCGAAAATAAAAGTGATCCAAATGCCCTGCAAATTTAGTATTATTTTTTCTAGAATATTTGAGGATTTTTGGCACTGAAATTACTGCAGGAGGGGCAAGCACCAGGCCACGAGAGAGGAGGGCGTGCCCCCCCTATAGGGCGCGCCCCCCTGTCTCGTGGGCCCCTGGTGGCTCCCCTCCACTTATGCCAGCACCCACACACTTCATCTTCTACCCAAAAAAATCCCCATCCAGCTCAAGCACGAGTTCTAGCTCGTTTTGCTGCAATTTTCGATCTCCTTGCTCAAAGCTCCATTCACGAAACTGCTTTGGGAGATTGTTGCTTGGTATGTGACTCCTCCATTGGTCCAATTAGTTTTTGTTCTAGTGCTTTATTCATTGCAAATCATTGCTGCCTTGGTGACCCTGTTCTTGAGCTTGCATGTTAAATTTTTGAGGTCCCAAGCAATTCTAATGCATGATATAGGCTCTAGGCACTCGTAGGAGTAGTTGCTATCAATCTTGTTTAGGTTTATGCAGTTTTATTTTGAAGTTACTAAAAATTTCAGAAATTTTCAGAAAAAGAACTATGCTTAGGAGAATGTACCAAGGTGGTTCCTCGGCAAAGAAAGGGCCAATGATTTCTATACATGAGCAAGATGTTGAATTACCGAGGGACGCATATGTACGGGCATGTGAGTGGACATCCGATGATTTTATGGTCGAAGCAGGCTTCAAGGAGGAATTTGACGCGTATGTGCGTAATGCTGAGCTGGAGGACTTCTTACAAGATAAGTGTCCTTAGTACTATCAATTGACTGATTCCTTTGTGTGGAGGTTTAAATATAACTGTACGAGTAATTCTCCTAGTGTCCTATTTGATATTTATGATACATCATACATCATGGAATTAGAGGATTTTACAACTGCTTGCAAACTCCCGCAGTGGGGTAATATTAATGATCCTCACAAATATGAATTTAGAGATTTTCTTGCTAGTATTACTGTAGGAGAATCTAGGGACATAGCACAAGCTACCATAGGGAGCATTCATTTTCCTGCTATACATTATTTTGCTCTCTTTATTGGTAGATGTATTAACGGTAATGATGAAGCATGTCGTATGTACCTGATCTGAGTATCCTCAAGAGTGTTGTGTTAGGTTTTAAAGGTTATAACTTGGGGGCAATAGTTGCACGAAGGTTGCAGAATAATAGTAGAAAGGGAAATTTCTTTGGAGGAATTTACACAACCCGTGTGGCTAATTATCTTAATATAGCCCCACGAGAGGGGGATATGATTTTACCCCCTGTTTATTTGGATAAAGAAGCTATGTTTAATCATCATTTTCTTGAGAGGAATGAACAATTCCTCCATTATCGACTAATCTATGACAGACGCAACGTCGTCCCTGTTACTCTTCCTGCTCCCTACCTTTTTGATTATCAGGCAAAAGGAAGATATGTTGTCACCAGGGAGGAAGCAGCTGAATACGGGAGGGGAGTGGAGGCAGCTCGCCAACACGCTGTAGCACAGGAGGCGGTTGCCGCTGCATCTCAGTACAACCCCGATTTCAATTATGGATATCAGCCAGGCGATCCTTGGTATTAGACCAACTTAGGCCAAAAGCCTAAACTTGGGGGAGTACGCATTTCTCACCGACTTTACATTCAAATTCACACACTAGTCGTCGATGCTCATACTCTTTCATTGTATTATCCATGCTAGTTTAAATTCCTTTGTCTAGTTTTCTTCTTGTGTGTTTGATAAACCTTGAGAAAAACCAAAAAAAATTAGTTAGTTTAATTTCCATGGTTGTAGTAGAAATTAAAATGAAAATCCAAAAAGATTTCTAGTTCTTCTTCTTACTTGTTGGGAGCTTTCCCGTGTAAATAGTTTTATTTTCTTTTCTTTTCTTTGGGGGTCGAGAAGACTATATTGAAAATGTTTAGTGGCTCTCACATGCATGATTGTTTATTTAAGTTAGAGCCCACATTACCTGTCTTCTCTTTTGAGTTGAATGCTTGCAGATTCCAGCTTAGTCCAATGCACGTGCACTCTTATTATTATATACACCGTTCGGTCGTGCAAGTGAAAGGCAATAATGACGATATATGATGGACTGATTGAGATGAGAAAAGCTGGTATGAACTCGACCTCTCTTGTTTTTGTAAATATGATGAGTTCATCGTTCCTGAGTTAGCTTATTATGAAGTAAACATATTTGCAATGACATTTAGAGATTATAGTTGCTTGTGCCATGCTTGATTAGCTTTGAGTTATAATGGTTTACCTTGCGTGCCAACATGCTATTAGAATGATTATGATGTGATATGATGGGATGGTATCCTCCTTTGAATGAATTGAGTGACTCGACTTGGCACATGTTCACGCATGTAGTTGAAACAAAATCAAAATAGCCTTCACGATATTTATGTTCATGGTGGAGTATATCCTACTCATGTTTGTACTCGGTGTGAATTAGTTTTAATGCATGTTTATGACTGTTGTCGCTCTCTCAGTTGGTCGCTTCCCAGTCTTTTGCTAGCCTTCACCTGTACTAAGCGGGAATATGCTTGTGCATCCAAACTCCTTAAACCCCAAAGTTGTTCCATATGAGTCCACTATACCTTCCTATATGCGGTATTTACCTGCCATTTCAAGTAAATTTGTATGTG
Source organism: Triticum aestivum (assembly GCF_018294505.1). Taxonomy (NCBI): domain Eukaryota; kingdom Viridiplantae; phylum Streptophyta; class Magnoliopsida; order Poales; family Poaceae; genus Triticum; species Triticum aestivum. The sequence goes on from NC_057804.1 coordinate 673,566,024, forward strand.
CCAAACTCTAAACCTTCAAATGAAATTTTGTTTTGTATGCTCAAGAAGCTCATGTTACAACTAGGGATGCCTATATCTTCCATGCTAGGTGGGTTATTCTCAGAGGAGTGGACTCTACTCCTCATTCACAAGAAAGGGCCGGTAACCGGGATGCCCAGTCCCATGATCCAAAAAGATCAAAGCAAATCAAAATAATTAAACAAAACTCCCCCAGGGTTGTTGTTTGTTGGAGGCACTCGTTGTTTCAAGCAAGCCATGGATTGATGCTTGTTGGTGGATGGGGGAGTATAAACTTTTACCATTCTGCGTGGGAACTGCCAATAATGCATGTAGTATGGAAGATGCATCCATCTCATAGTTGTTGCGTTGACAGCAAAAGTATGCCGCTCAAAATGTTATTCAATGTCTATTTTAAATCGAGCTCTGGCACCTCTACAAATCCCTGCTTCCCTCTATGAAGGGCCTATCTATTTACTTTTATGTTGAGTCATCACCTTCTTATTAAAAAGCACCCGCTGGAGAGCACACTGTTATGTGCGTGTATTACTATTGGTTTATATTGGGTATGACTTGACTGGATCTCTTTTACCATGAATTACAATGTTTAGTCAGTCCTTGATCTTTAAAGGTGCTCTGCATTTATGTTTTGCGGTCTCAGAAAGGGCTAGCGAGATACCATTTTGTTATATCATGTTATGATTGTTTTGAGAAAGTGTTGTCATCCGAGTTTTATTATTATGGCTCGCTAGCTGATTATGTTATTGATATGAGTAATTGTTAGACCGAAGTGTTATTGTGAGTATGGTTAGTTCATAATATTTGCTAAAACTTGAATGCTAGCTTTTCATGTTTACAACAACAAGAGGAAAGAGAGTTTGTAAAAGTTTTTCTTTATCACTTTCAGTTTATGAACTGAATTGCTTGAGGACAAGCAAAGGTTTAAGCTTGGGGGAGTTGATACATATCCAACATATCTACTTTTCCAAACACTTTTGCCCTTGTTTTGGACTCTAACTTGCATGATTTGAATGAAACTAACCCGGACTGGCGTTGTTTTCAGCAGAACTGCCATGATGTTGTTTTATGTGTAGAAAAGAAAAGTTCTCGGAATGTCCTGAAAATCCACGGAGGCACTTTTTGGAATTAATAAGAATTTCTGGGCGAAAGAAATACACCAGGGGGCCCAGGGCCTGTCCACGAGACAGGGAGCGCCCCCTGTAGGGCGCGCCCCCTATCTCGTGGGCCCCCTGGACCTCCACCGACCTCAACTCCAACTCTATATCTTCCGTCTCGCGGAGGAAAAAATCAGAGAGAAGGTTTCATTGCGTTTTACGACACGGAGCTGTCGCCAAGCCCTAATCTCTCTCGGGAGGCCTGATCTGGAGTCCGTTTGGGGCTCCGGAGAGGGGGATTCGTCGCTGTCGTCATCATCAACCATCCTCCATCACCAATTTCATGATGCTCACCGCCGTGCTTGAGTAATTCCATTGTAGGCTTGCTGGACGGTGATGGGTTGGATGAGATTTACCATGTAATCAAGTTAGTTTTGTTAGGGTTTGATCCCTAGTATCCACTATGTTCTGAGATTGATGTTGCTATGACTTTGCTATGCTTAATGCTTGTCACTAGGGCCCGAGTGCCATGATTTCAGATCTGAACCCATTATGTTTTCATGAATATATGTGTGTCCTTGATCCTATCTTGCAAGTCTATAGTCACCTATTATGTGTTATGATCCGACAACCCCGAAGTGACAATAATCGGGATACTTCTCGGTGATGACCGTAGTTTGAGGAGTTCATGTATTCACTATGTGTTAATGCTTTGGTCCGGTTCTCTATTAAAAGGAGGCCTTAATATCCCTTAGTTTCTGCTAGGACCCCGCTGCCACGGGAGGGTAGGCCTTAATATCCCTTAGTTTCATGTATTCACTATGTGTCATGCAAGTTCTTTTCCATAAGCACGTATGACTATTTATGGAATACATGCCTACATTCCATTGATGAACTGGAGCTAGTTCTGTGTCACCCTATGTTATAGCTATTACATGAGGAATCGCACCCGGCATAATTATCCATCACTGATCCATTGCCTACGAGCTTTTCATATATTGTTCTCTGCTTATTTACTTTTCCGTAGCTACTGTTACAATCACTACAAAAACCCAAAAACAGTTATCTTTACTTTTGCTACTATTACCATTATTATCATACTACTTTGCTACTAAATACTTTGCTGCAGATACTAAGTTATCCAGGTGTGGTTGAATTGACAACTCAACTGCTAATACTTAAGAATATTCTTTGGCTCCCCTTGTGTCGAATCAACAAATTTAGGTTGAATACTTTACCCTCAAAAGATGTTGCGATCCCCTACACTTGTGGGTTATCAGTGTCCTCGAGAGTTCTGGTCGAAAGAAGAAGAAAAAAAAGAGGAGAAGAAGAAGGAATAGAGGAGTACAAGAAAAAAGTCTTCCACTCCCCTATTCCTTCTTTTTCTCCTCGTTTTTTTCTTCTTCTTCCTCTTCTTATTTTTTTCCGACGTCCCCCCTCATGTAAATGCAGTGGAAACACTTTATGAAAATGCGGTGGTGGCCGAGCCGGGCGGTTTTCTTTTCCTTCTTCATTTTTTCCTTCGTTTTTTCCTATATGTTTGTTTTCATTTTCACTCTACATTTTCCTAATCATATACGTTAACCACACATATAAATAATCTATATATATGAACATATTTTTATGAATAAATATAATTACACATCTGAAATTTTTCCTAATCTTAATACTAAAATAAAATAATCTATATATATGAACATATACATAAATTGACAAAAAATACATAAATTGACAAAAAAATACTTTTATGAAAAAAATACTATGAACATGTACACACATATATACACATACAAATACATATACACAAAAAAATACAAACAAATGCTATGGAAAATGCAGGGCAGGGGCGGCGGGGCAGCGCGCGGCGCCAGCGCAGGGCAGGGGACGGGAGGGGCACGGGAGCAGGCTGTGCTCACAGGGGGTGGTGGCAACGGCGAAGGCGAGCAGCCTGACGGCGTCGGTGGCGGCACCGACGGCAAGGTGGAGCAGGGGCGTCGGGCGGCGACGGCGACGAGGAGGAGCAGGGGGCGTCTGGGGAGAAGTGGGGGATTTGGTCGAAACTGCTAAGTGCTGCTTATATAGCAAAGCCTTTAGTCCCGGTTGGTGGCACCAACCGGGACTAATGCACCCCTTTAGTCCTGGTTCATGCCACCAACCGGGACCAAAGGCCTCTTTTCAGCAGCCCAAAGGGCGGGAAGCAGAGGGCTTTGGTCCCGGTTGACGGCACCAATCGGGACTAAAGGGTCGACATTGGTACCGGTTGGTGCGATGAACCGGTACCAATGCACCCCCTTTAGTCCCGGTTGGTGCTACCAACCGGGACCAAAGGCCCCTGTGCTGCCCGCGTCGCGGCCAAAGTTTAGTCCCACCATGCTAGTTGAGAGGGGCGCGCAGTGGTTTATAAGCCCCACTGTTGCACCCCTCTCGAGGTCCTCTCCACTACAGGCTTACGGTCCTACTTGCTACTTCTATGCTTGTTGGGCCTTCTGGGCCTACTACGGGCCTGAATCCTGGCCCATGGATGGGTTTCTAGTCGTATTCAGGCCGTGGTGGCCCAGTTGGTGGCATTTTTTTATTTTTTCCATTTTTCTGTTCTCTTTTTGCTATTATTTATTTTATTTTGTTTCTACTTACAACAGAATACTTATTTATTTTATTTTATTTTGTTTGTAATTACTTATTAATTTTATTCTATGCTAATTCTTTTTTCTATTAAAGTTTCTAACAAAAAAAGTTCTTTATGAAAATTCTTTTTGCTTTTAATGATTTTGAACATAAAATACTTTGATAATTTTAGTTGCATCAATTTTATATAATTTTAGTTTCAATAATACTAGAGGTTACTTATAATGTTTTGAACAGAAAATACTTTGATAATTTTAGTTTCATAAATATTATTTATGTTATTCAACTTTATTTTTTTATTTTATTTTGTTTCTACTTATCTATTTTATTAAATTTTATATTATTTTGTTTCAAATTACTTATTTATTTTATTTTATATTGTTTCTGACTTCATTTGTTATTTTTCATGCATTTACTGATTATTTTGAGCTATAAGACCATGAAATTGAAAAGCATTTGAAATGAACTCTAAAAAGGTTCCAAGTTGGCATGGTATCATCATTTCACCCACATAGCATGTGCAAGAAAGTACAGAGGCTTACGGCAATAACTAGATGCACTTCGTGTAAAAAATGAACAATCTCTTTCAAAGTATTAGGGTTTCATACGGAAACTCGTCTGTTACAAAGGGATTTCATTTTTTTAAATTATTTGAACTCCATTGTTTTTCTGTGTTCAAAATGCACCATTCAAAGCCACATCGTCAATTTACAACCCTTTCTGACTACATTTGTTATTTTTCATGCATTTACTAATTATTTTGAGTTGTAAGACCATGAAATTGAAAAGCATTTGAAATGAACTCTGAAAAGGTTCCAAGTTGGCATGGTATCATCATTTCACCCACATAGAATGTGTGAGAAAGTAGAGAGGGTTACGGAAAAAACTGGATGCACTTCGTGTACAAAACGGACAATCTCTTTCGAAGTATCAGGGTTTCATACGGAAACTCGTCTGTTACAAAGGGATTTCATTTTTTTGAACTTATTTGAACTCCATTGTTTTTCTGTGTTCAAAATGCACCATTCAAAGCCACATCATCAATTTACAACCCTTTCTGACTACATTTGTTATTTTTCATGCATTTACTGATTATTTTGAGCTATAAGACCATGAAATTGAAAAGCATTTGAAATGAACTCTGAAAAGGTTCCAAGTTGGCATGGTATCATCATTTCACCCGCATAGCATGTGTGAGAAAGTAGAGAGGGTTACGGCAAAAACTGGATGCACTTCGTGTACAAAACAGACAATCTCTTTCGAAGTATCAGGTTTCATACGGAAACTCGTCTGTTACAAAGGGATTTCATTTTTTTTGTACTTATTTGAACTCCATTGTTTTTTTGTTAAAAATGCACCATTCAAAGCCACGTCATAAATTTACAACCCTTTCTGACTACATTTGTTATTTTTCATGCATTTACTGATTATTTTGAGCTATAAGACCATGAAATTGAAATGCATTTGAAATGAACTCTAAAAAGGTTCCAAGTTGGCATGGTACATTCATTTCACCCATATAGCATGTGCGAGAAAGTAGAGAGGGTTACGGGCAAAGCTGGATGCACTTCGTGTACAAAACGGACAATCTCTTTCGAAGTATCAGGGTTTCATACGGAAACTCGTGTGTTACAAAGGGATTTCATTTTTTTGAACTTATTTGAACTCCATTGTTTTTCTGTGTTCAAAATGCACCATTCAAAGCCACATCATCAATTTACAACCCTTTCTGACTACATTTGTTATTTTTCATGCATTTACTGATTATTTTGAGCTGAAATTGAAAAGCATTTGAAATTAACTCTGAAAAGGTTCGAAGTTGGCATGGTATCATCATTTCACCCACATAGCATGTGCGAGAAAGTAGATAGTGTTACGGCAAAAACTAGATGCACTTCGTGTACAAAACGGACAATCTCTTTCGAAGTATCATGGTTTCATACGGAAACTCGTCTGTTACAAAGGGATTTCATTTTTTTGAACTTATTTGAACTCCATTGTTTTTCTGTGTTCAAAATGCACCATTCAGAGCCACATCATCAATTTACAACCCTTTCTGACTACATTTGTTATTTTTCATGCATTTAATGATTATTTTGAGCTATAAGACCATGAAGTTGAAAAGCATTTCAAATGAACTCTGAAACCAAAGTACATACATAGTTCTCCACAGCATTAAAACCAAAGTACATACATAGTTCTCATTGAACAACATATAGCTCTCCAGAGCATCTAATTAAACCATACATTGAAATTATGTAAAACATTTCAATGCAACAACAAATGTGATCATAATCGCAACCAAGGTAACAACTGATCCAACTGCATAATGATACCAAGCCTCGGTGTGAATGGCATATTTTCTAATCTTTTTAACCTTCAACCGCATTGCATATATCTTGATCTTGTGATCATCGACGACATCCGCAACATGCAACTCCAATATCATCTTCTCCTCCTCAATTTTTCTTATTTTTTCCTTCAAGTAATTGTTTTCTTCTTCAACTAAATTTAACCTCTCGACAATAGGGTCGATTGGAATTTATGGTTCAACAACCTCCTAGATAAATAAAATCTATGTCACATTGGTCGGCATAATTATCATAAACAATAAATGAACCAAATAGTTATGAGAAGATAATATATACCACATCTGAATCATAGACAGACGAGGGCCGACGGGGGCGGATACCAAAACCATCGCACTATATAATAACAAGGAATAATAAAAGTAAGAAAATTGTACAAGTATCTATCTAAAGTCAGAATTGTTTTCTTTCAGAAAGAAGATAAGAACAAGAGGCTCACTATGGTGGTGCCGGCGACGAGATGGGCGCGGGCGATCAACGACGGTGAAGACGGGGCGGGGACGGGGCGTGACGGACCGCTAAATCTAGACAAATCTCGTTGAAAATGGAGCTCGGAGGTCGAGTTTCGAGAGGAGAAAGCTTAACTAGTGTGGCTCGGGCATTTCATCGAACACCTCATGTGCATAGGAGGTGAACTAGAGCACCCAAATGCCCTCCCCTCGCCGGCTTGAAAAAACAGAGCACTGTGGAGTGCTCTGCCGCGGCGGTGGGTATATATAGGCAAGTTATTTGTCCCGGTTCATGGAATGAACCAGTACTAAAGCCCCCCCTTCTGTCCCGGTTCAAGCCACGAACCGGGACCAATGGTTGTGGGAACCGGGACCAATGGTTGTGGGCCAGGAGCGAGGACCATTGGTCCCGGTTCGTGGCTTGAACCGGGACAAATGGTTCCATACGAACCGGGACAAATGCCCACGAGGCCCCGGCCGGCCCCCTGGGCTCACGAACCTGGTCTAATCCCCTCCATGGGTCTCGGTTCTTGAAGAACCAGGACTAGTGGACTGGCCAGGCCCGAACGTTAGCCCTCTTTTCTACTAGTGACAAGCTATCCACAAGTATCTATCTATCATGGGATGGAACCTTTAGATGGAAGCGGAAGGCGTGAGCCACACCGGCTGCGGCCAGCTCCGGTGCCGCCTCAGCCCCCACACCTTCTTCACCAGCCCCCACACCTTCTTCACCATGCCGTCCTTGAGGCTGAACACCCCGACAGCAAGCTGGTCGTCGTCCTTGCTTGGCGACGCTCGCTCCAAATCGTCATCGTCGGTGTAGTAGACGCAGCCGGGCCTGAGCTCTGGGCGTGCCCTGGTGGACACACACAGGGACTCGTTCGCCCCCACGAACAACGCGGCGTCTCCGATGTCCTCCATCTCCTTCCACTGGGCTCCGTCGAGCACATACACCTTGAAGGGCCACGTCCACCGGCGCTGGCCACACCAGCCCGTCGTCTACTTGAATTCCTTGAGCACCACCATTAACCGCCCACCCAGCCCCGCCACGAGGTACCTGGGTCGGTGCCACGGCTGGCCGGCCGCGTCATCGCCCAGCCTTGGCGTGACGGCCGTGCTGCCGAACTTGCCGGTGCTGGGGTCGCGCTCCCACGCCTCCACGGCGCCGGAGTACCCGAGGGAGTAGAACCTGCCCTCGTGGTGGATGGCGTCCTCCACGCCGTCCCGTGAGGGAGCCAGCATCCACACGGCGTCCTCCATCGTCGCAAAGGCCGACACGCCCAAGAACGCGCCAGTGACCAGCATGGCTGCGGCGGCGGCGGGGGCGAGGACAACCTTGCGGTAGAGGAAGCCGCGCATCTGCTCGGCTGCCAGCATGAAGGTGCCAACCGGCTGGCGGCCGTAGGGGTACGGCGGGCCCCTGGTGAAGGGCTCCAGCGTGAACTCCAAGTGGGAGCCCCCTCGAGCGCGTGGACGCAGGGGACGGTGGTGATGGCCGGGAGCACGCGCTGCTCGCCGGTCACCGAGTTGACGAGGTGCAGCCCGGCGTCGGCGTCGGCGGTGATGAGCCACCCGCGGGAGGAGCCGATGAAGGCGTGGCCATGCAGCGCGGGGCTCGAGGCGCGCACGGCGGCAGTGCGGCGGTCGGCGATGGAGAAGAGCGTGGCGGTCTCCGGGGTCCGGCCCGGTAGGAGGAGGCACGGCGCCTCCGGCCTGAAGGTGTGGCGCGAGGGGCGGAAGACCGCAGCGAAGGCCAGGCGGTCGGGGAAGGCCAGGCGGGCGTGGATGTTGGCCAGCACATCCGGCGACAGGCTGACGCCGGCGCCGGGCTCTGCCTCTGCATGGTCTGTCGGCATGGCACTGGCACCCCACGGATCGATGGTTTGGGCGGCGGCGGCGGCGGCCTATATTACTCCGTTACTATATATATCTATATATATATATATATATATATATATATATATATATATATATATATATATATATATATATATATATATATATAAAATATATATATATCTTTATCTTTACCTACTAATAAAGCAAATAGTGCTTCTGGTCGTCCGTCATAGAAATTGCCCTCGAATTTGGCATAAATTACCCGCCATGCCATCCGTAAGTAACATGATTCGGATTTATTTCAAAATCACCGCGGGTTTATTTCTTACGGGGCGATACACTTATATTAGACAATCCTCCGGTAGCCCAATGGCCATGGCGTCGGCCTACCACGCAGGAGACCAGCGTTCGATCCCTGGTTCCTACACCTTTTTGCCACGCAGGTCTTCCACCCCGCGCGCTAATAGGCCGGCCCAAAATTGGCTGGGGGTGGGCCTGTTTACTATTCTTTCTTTTTGCTTTTTATTTCCTTATTTCTGTTTTTATTTTTTCTTATTTAATTTAATTCAGGATTTTTTAAAGAATAAAATTCCGAAAAGCTGCGGGATTTATTGAGAAGTAATAAAATATTCATGATTTCAAAATATTTTTTGCATATCATAGAAAAAATTCGGAATATCAAATAGGTGTTCATGAAATAAAAAAATCATGATTTTAAAATAATAATCCAGTAGTCTGGAATTAGAAAAAAATGTACATGGCGTGCCTCCTCCTCCTCGACGCGCTAATGGGCCGGCCCATGTGCGGCTGGTTGTGCCTGTTTTCTGTTTCATTTTTTGCTTTTTACCTTTTTAATTCTGTTTTTGTTTTTCATTCTTTACAATCATTCAGGATTTTCAAAAGAACCAAATTTCAAAAAGCTGCGAGATTTATTGAGAAATCATAAATTGTTCACGATTTCAAAGAAAAATCGCATATCATAAAAAAATCACAATATCAACTAGATGTTCATGAAATAAAAAAATCATGATTTTAAAATAATAATCCAGTATTCAAAGTACATTCTGGAATTAGAAAAAAAAATATACATGATTTTTTTGAAATGTTTCCAAAATTAAAATAGGCCCGTAAATGATGAACAAAACGAAACATCGCCTGCGTCGAAGTTTTAATAGGGGATCTGTAGAGGTCAATTTATGATTTTATTTAGTCCCTCGCATCGGGTAAAAAAAGGTTTCCATGTTTCATACGACGCTGAAGCCAAAAAATATTGACACAATTTTCTATGGGTTAGTTTTTGTAAACTATATAAAATGACTAAATGTCTATTTTGCCTCCATACACAGCTATGTTTATTCTGGTACCATGGTAATTGTTATGACAACCACCGCTACGCTAGGTCAAGATTATATACATCATTCATCAGTCTAGCTTAGGTAGGGTTCATCAATGCAGTTTACTCAGCCAAAACTAATTCGTTGTGGCGCCTTAGGAAATCAAATCATGGTCAAACCATCACTTTTTTTTGAAATGACTTTTCAAAAGTCTCTTATCTCATCATGACATCACTTAGACATAGTTTTTGAAATGACATTTTAAAAGCCCTTATCTCACCTTGGCATTTTAAAAGCCATTATCTACCACTCCCGCATAGTTTGATAGTTTTTCCTCCCGTTGCAACGCACGGGCATATTTGCTAGTATATATATATATATATATATTGAGATGATATCCGATTCTACTACGTACTACTCCTACTTTGACGGCAGTTCAAGGAAGCCCTACTCAATTTTTTTATTCTTTTTCTAAAATCAAATACAAATCCAATATAATTACTAAAGTTTATTTATTTAACCCCCAGTTTAGACTAAGGTCAAGTATTAATCCTAAAGTTATTTGCTACAGTTCAATTCAAGTCTTATCTGTGCTCAGACTAAATTCAATTTAAACTTATTTTTCTAAAATTGATTTAACTCCAAAATATTACTAAGTAAATTTTAAGTTTCCCAATTATATTGCAAAATGCTTTATTCAATTTGAGTTCATGCTTCCAAGGTTATAACGAATTTGAATTAATTTGAACCGAATCCAAATATTACTTTGAATTTCCTTAAGTCAAATTATGATCCAAATATATTAATAAAGTTCATTTTAAGTTTCTGAACTTGGTTGTCTTTTATTTAAAGTCAACACAAATAGTTCCAAATTTCTTTTGAATTCTGGTATCCCCTGAATTCTACTTAAATTAATTTTTTTAAATTATTCAAATTTCATTTTCACTTCACTGAGATATATTTGAAACTATGTTTTACTAAGTTTATTCAGTAAAAGGATTCAATTTAATTGGATTTAGAAATTGCAAGTTATGTCCAATTTAAATTTAAATTCATTCTGTTTGTATCTGAATTTTATACTATTCAAAGGCTAAATATTTTTGGACTAGCTGAAAGTCTATTTCTTAAGTATCGTTCTGCAAAAAGTTCACTAAATTAGCATTTATAGATAAAAGTTACGATGGTTTGAAGTTCTAGGGGTTTTCTGTAAAACTACCAAATAATTCAATTAAACGGAAATTGTTCTGAATAATGTTTTGGATAAGGTGGGACACATGTCAAGACGTGATTGGCCGGTACCGATTTGGTAAGCAAACAGACGAGATTAGATTTGGGCCTCACCGGGATTAGGTCGCCGGAAAAATGCAGGCACGATGGTGCTACGCCCTGGGTTCAACATATTTGGCGCTTGGGGAGTCTTGGGGATGGGGAGGGGCTCGGGTGGACGCGGCTCGATGCGGTGGTGCTGCTATATTCTTTTGGCACATATCTCTACTACTATTAATAAACAAGAAAACATATCATCGCTAAGTGCACCCAGCCTATCCTCCACATAACAACACGGAGAAATTACAGCCTCACGATCAGACCCATGTAATTGGATCTAACGTTAATATAATCACTAATCCACGTCAAAACTACGTTTAGTAGCAATTCTACTGTCATCCTCCTCCCCACTTATCCGGCAACAACTACAATAGCAAAACCTACAATGATGAAAGCCCAATCGCGCTCTTCGCCGGAGCGGCCCTGAGCGACGTGCGACCATCAGCGGGAGACAATGGGAGGCGCGGTCGTGCCCTCTTTGGTCGTCAGCACGGCCACCAAATGGGAGAGGTCCAGGGGAAGCGGCAGCCTACGACTCTGTAGGCTTTGTTCGCTTACACCTCCTCACAGGGGGATTAGGGTGGATTGGAGGAGGTTTTGACTTGTAGAGGGTGTAATCCCTGCCAAACCCCTCTGAGGGAGTCCTGGATTAGGGGGTGTCCGGATAGCCGGACTACCATCATCAGCCGAACTATCATCGGCCGGACTATCATCATCGACCGGACTCCAAGACTATGAAGATACAAGATTGAAGACTTCGCCCCGTGTCCGGATGGGACTTTCCTTGGCGTGGAAGGCAAGCTTGGCGATACGGATATGTAGATCTCCTACCATTGTAACCGACTCTATGTAACCCTAGCCCTCTCCGGTGTCTATATAAACCGGATGGCTCTAGTCCATAGGACGACGACAACAACAATCATACCATAGGCTAGCTTCTAGGGTTTAGCCTCCTTGATCTCGTGGTAGATCCACTCTTGTAAACATCCACAATATCAATATCAATCAAGCAGGACGTAGGGTTTTACCTCCATCAAGAGGGCCCGAACCTGGGTAAAACATCGTGTCCCTTGTCTCCTGTTACCATCCGCCTAGACGCACAGTTCGGGACCCCCTACCCGAGATCCGCCGGTTTTGACACTGACATTGGTGCTTTCATTGAGAGTTCCTCTGTGTCGTCACCGATAGGCTTGATGGCCTCTTCAATCTATAACGACGCAGTCCTGGGTGAGACTTTTCTCCCCAGACAGATCTTCGTATTCAGCGGCTTCGTACTGCGGGCCAACTCACTTGGCCATCTGGAGCAGATGGAAAGCTACGCCCCTGGCCGTCAGGTCAGGTTTGGGAGCCTAAACTTCACAGCCGATATCCGCGGGGACTTGATCTTCGACGGATCCGAGCCATAGCCGAGCGTGCCGCGCTGTCACGATGGGCATGACCTAACTCTGCCGCCGGGCAGCACCTTGGAGGCCGCACACGAATCCGCTCCGACCCATAGTCTAGAGCCTATCGCTCAGATCGAGGACGGATGGCTGGACACCGCCTCGGGAGATGCAACTTCTACGGCAATGGAGCCGAACACTTACCTTGTCCCGCACAAAGCTCATGACTCCGAGGTGCCGGACTCTCTGCCGGACTCCGAACCTCCTGCGCCCTTGCCAGTCGAATCCGATTAGGTGCCGATCATGGAATTCACCACTACGGACATCTTTCAGCACTCACCCTTCAGCGATACCTTAAATTCGCTGAAGCATCTCTCGCTATCCGGAGAGCCCTGGCCGAACTACGGCCAGGACGGTTGGGACGCGGACGACGAGGAAATTCAGAACCCACCCACCACCCACTTTGTAGCCACCATCGACGATCTAACCGACGTACTCGACTACGACTCCGAAGACATCGACGGTATGAACGACGATGCCGGAGACTATCAAGAACCAGTGCCTACAGGACACTGGAAGACCACATCGTCATACGACATATACATGGTGGACACCCCAAAAGATGGGGACAGCGAAGAAGCAGCGGAGGCCGATTCCTTAAAGAAACAGCCCAAGCGATGACGTCAGCGGCGCCGCTCTAAATCCCGCCACAGCAAGAATGGAGATTCCGGCACAGGAGATAATAGCACCCCGGAAAGTGCCGAAGACAACCCCCTCCAGCACGATCCAGCGTAGGAGGAGGCAGAAGCAAGCCCTCACGAGAGGGCGGCAGACGACGAGGTCGAGGATGATAATTACTTACCTCCCTCCGGAGACGAGGCAAGCCTCGACGACGACGAATTCATCATGCCTGAGGATCCCGTCGAACAAGAGCGTTTTAGACGCAGGCTAATGGCCACGGCAAACAGCCTAAAGAAAAAGCAGCAACAGCTTCAAGCTAATCAAGACCTACTAGCTGACAGATGGACCGAGGTCCTCGCGGCCGAAGAATATGAACTCGAACGCCCCTCCAAAAGTTACCCAAAACGCAAGTTGCTCCCCCGACTAGAGGAGGAAGCGTACAAACCTGCATCACCAGCGCACAATACGGCAGACCGACCACCTCGTGGCCGCGACAGAGAGGCATGCAAACCCTCCACCAAAACCGTACCCCGACATCGCTCAAAAAGCATGAAGCGACGGGGGTTGCGAGATATATTGGAGGACAAGGCAAAACAATCCAGATCTATCTATGGATCATGTGGGCGCCCCAAGACCCACGACGAATACCGTCGCGCCGGATACAACTACTCCGGCCGGGCCAAACACAGCAGACAACGCTCTCTCGAGCTACGTCGCGATATTGCTCAATACAGAGGCGCCGCACACCCACTATGCTTCACTGACGAAGTAATGGATCATCAAATCCCTGAAGGGTTTAAACCCGTTAATATCGAATCCTACGATGGCACAACAGACCCCGCGGTTTGGATTGAGGATTATCTCCTCCATATACATATGGCCCGCGGGGACGATCTTCACGCCATCAAATATCTCCCGCTCAAGCTTAAAGGACCAGCTCGGCATTGGCTTAACAGCCTGCCCGCAGAGTCAATTGGATGCTGGGAAGACCTGGAAGCCGCATTCCTCGACAACTTCCAGGGCACGTATGTGCGACCACCGGACGCAGATGACCTAAGCCACATAATCCAGCAGCCAGACGAATCGGCCAGGCAATTCTGGACACGGTTCTTAACAAAGAAAAATCAAATTGTCGACTGTCCGGATGCAGAGGCCCTCGCTGCCTTCAAACATAACATCCGCGACGAGTGGCTGGCCCGGCACCTAGGACAGGAAAGCCGAAATCCATGGCAGCCCTCACATCACTCATGACCCGCTTCTGTGCGGGAGAGGATAGCTGGCTAGCTCGCAGCAACAACCTCAGCAAAAACGCTGGCAGTCCGGATACCAAGGACCGCAATGGCAGGTTGCGTCGAAACAAAAACAAACACCGCATTAACGGCGACAGCAATGAGGATACGGCAGTCAACGCCGGATTCCGAGGCTCCAAGCCCGGTCAACGGAAGAAGCCATTCAAAAGAACCACTCCGGGCCCGTCCCATTTGGACCGAATACTCGACCGCTCCTGTCAAATACATGGAACCCCCGAAAAGCCAGCTAACCACACCAACAGAGATTGTTGGGTATTCAAGCAGGCAGGCAAATTAATCGCCGAAAACAATGACAAGGGGCTACACAGCGATGACGAGGAAGAGACCCGGCCGCCGAACAACAGAGGACAAAAGGGATTCCCCCCTCAAGTTCGGACGGTGAACATGATATACGCAACGCATATCCCAAGAGGGAGCGGAAGCGTGCACTAAGGGACGTATACGCGATGGAGCCAGTCGCCCCAAAATTCAACCCATGGTCCTCTTGCCCGATCACTTTCGATCGAAGAGACCATCCGACCAGTATCCGCCATGGCGGATTCGCCGCATTGGTTTTAGACCCAATCGTCGATGGATTTCACCTCACGAGAGTCCTGATGGACGGCGGCAGTAGCCTGAACCTGCTTTATCAGGATACAGTGCGCAAGATGGGCATAAACCCTTCAAGGATTAAACCTACAAAGACAACCTTCAAAGGCGTCATACCAGGTGTCGAGGCCAGTTGTACAGGCTCAGTTACACTGGAAGTGGTCTTCGGATCCCCGGATAATTTCCGAAGCGAGGAGTTAATCTTCGACATAGTCCCGTTCCGCAGTGGCTATCACGCTCTGCTCGGACGAACCGCGTTCGCAAAATTCAACGCGGTGCCGCATTATGCATACCTTAAGCTCAAGATGCCAGGCCCTTGTGGAGTCATCACGGTCAATGGAAAGACGGAACTCTCCCTCCGAACGGAGGAACATACAGCGGCTCTCGTGGCAGAAGTACAGAGCAGCCTTTTAAGGCAATTTTCGAGTCCGACTGTTAAACGACCAGACACGGCCAAACGCGCTCGGAGCAACATCAACCAAGACCACCTGGCACGTTCCGAGCACGCATAGCAATGCGGCCTCAACCCCAGCCCTCGCTCAACTGTAAGACAAACTCTCCGCGTACATAATTACGCCCTGGAGATACCATGGGCATAGGGGGAGAGGCACAACCACAATAGACCCCGAGTGCGGTTCGACCACACCAGGGGCTCCCAACTGTGTTGCTCTTTTTATCTTTTATTTTTCTTTTTTTTATACAGAACTCTGTCCGGCGGCGAATCTGTCGAACTCATGATGCAACAGCCAGGGAGGAACAAAGGCCGCGACGAACACTCGGGTGGTCTCCATTAAGAGCATTAAATTTGTTAAATACACCATTCCGCGGCCTATCCCTGGAGGGAGACGCCTTTACTTCGTCCAATCCCTTGCTTTCCGCACTATTTGTATCATTTCGTACTCATAACAGATCTTCTCGAATAAAATGCAGCACTTTTTGCCCATAATTGCATTACATTATATATATATATATATATATATATATATATATATATATATATATATATATATATATATATGTTCATTTACGACATGTTGCATCCATACATTTTGGTACGGCCAAATACACCAGGGGCTTATGTTCCCCGCTTTATGGTGTGATAAAGTCCGCACACTTTCTCAAGTGCGGCACCCCGAACTTATAGCATTATATGAATCGGCTCTGAATCATGTCTTGGGTCAATAGTTGGGTTTGCCCGGCTCCCATGTTTGGCACCTTACGTTCCGTTCTATCGGCTAAGGTAGCACTGGGAGAACCACTGCGATTGCGCCCCGGTTGAGCCGGGTTAACGCCTCAGTGGAGAAAGCTAAAACTGACTGTCATGATAAGGCGAGAGACTGGTCGCTGTTCGAGAGGTCCTTTCGGGTCCTTAAAGACCTACGCCGCTTCGAGCGAAGTTCCGGATAATGTCCGACGAAGGCGTGGATAGCGCCCCTAATTTGGTCTTCCGAATACTAGGGGCTTCGCCGAAATTTAAAATTATAGAATTCTATGGCTAAGTGAGAGTGTTCAAGCACTATAAGTCCGGTTGCCTTGTTCGTTGTGTTGAGCGCCTCCCTAGATGGACCCAAAAATGGGAACAAGAGTGCTCAAGTTTATCCCGAACACCCCAGCACTCGTGGCATGGGGGCTGAAGCCGACGACTTGCCATCTCTCAGATTTAATAAACGGCCGCACAGAAGGTAATATTTTAAATTAACAAGCGTTGCTTAGCGCATATGAACAAAGTTTTCAGCGCACAGGATAACACATTGCGAATTTACTCAATAATTACATCCCTGGGGCACTCATCCGCAATCTTGCGGGCACCCTTCAGGACAGTCTTATAGTACATCTCGGGCGTACGATATTCCTTGCCCGCTGGTGGCGCGTCAGTGATTAGCTTCTCCGCATCCAGCTTGCCCCAATGCACCTTTGCGCGGGCAAGGGCCCGACGAGCACCTTCAATACAGGCGGAGCGCTTGATAACCTCCACCCAGGGGCACGCATCCACCAACCGTCGCACGAGGCCGAAGTAGCTCCCAGGCATGGCCTCTCCAGGCCACAGCCGGACTATGAGGCCCTTCATGGCCTGCTCGGCCGCCTTGTGGAGCTCGACCAGCTGCTTCAGCTGGTCGCTAGGGGGCACCGGATGGCCGGCCTCAGCATACTGAGACTAGAAGACCTTCTCCGTTGAGCTCCCCTCCTCGGCTCGGTAGAATGCGGCGGCATCAGACACACTGCGAGGCAGATCTGCAAATGCCCCTGGAGAGCTCCGAATTCGGGTAAGTAACACGTAATTTACATTCACATGCTTGCTTTGCATGAAAAATGCCTTACCCGCCGCTATCTTCCTCACCAACTCAATCTCCTGAAGGGACTTATGGGCATCGGCCTTGGCAGTCTTGGCACTTTCGAGAGCCGAGGCAAGCTCGGACTCTCGAGTCTTTGAGTCACGCTCCAAACTCTCATGCTTTTCCATGAGAGCCTGGAGCTCTTGCTGAACCACCGCCACCCGCGCCTCCTGCTTTTGTCGCTCTGCCTGTTCCGCGGCCGCATTGCGTTCGGCCGCAGACACGGCCTCCTTCAGGGTCGCCACCTCGTTCGTGGCCCCTGCAGTACCCATGTTATCCTTGTTATTTTTTGTTGCAACCTAAATCCTTTTCTGTAAGGTACAAGTTCAAAGTGGTGTTACTCACCTTCTTTGTCCTGGAGCTGCTTCTTGGCGCGGCCGAGCTCTTGCTCGGACCGCTCGAGCTCCTGCTTCAAAGCACCGACCTCCGCAGTCAGTGCGGCAGAGGTCAGCAGTGTAGCCTGCAACCCATATTGACATAATTTTTAGCAACCCTGCGTATATCTTTTTTTTCAGATCCTCAGTCCGGCTTTTCTTTCCGAACACCGAACCGAGCATCAGGGGCTACTGTCTATGCGGTATTACATTGCATATTTTTAACTTCTTACCTCAAAGCCTGATAGAAGGCTACTGCAGGCTTCGGTCAGCCCGCTCTTGGCGAGCTGTACCTTCTGAATCACCGCACTCATAATAGTGCGATGTTCTTCCTCGATGGAAGCGCTCTGGAGCGCCTCCAACAAATTGTCCGGCGCCTCCGGTTGGACGGAAGCCGCCGGCGTCACGGTCTTGCCCTTCGTGCGAAGGGGCCGCCGGCCGGACTCCGGAACCACTGCGGGTTCTGATATGGAGTCCGGCACAAAGTCCGGGAGGCCGCCTTGTGGCGCCTCCGGAGCCTCCCCCTGAGGGGTCCCTTCTTGGGATCCCACCTCGGCGTCCTCGGTGTCGCGAGGGGTGGAAGGCGGTCGGGATGGAGTCTACCTCCGACGGAGCCAACGACCCGCTCGATGAAGCGGGGAGATCATCATTGGCCGGACTACAGGCAGCATGCGGCATCAGAATGACACTATGTGACGCAGAAAAAGAAATTATAACTCATTCAGGAATCCGGATACTTACGATCTCGCCGGAGGCCTGGCCCTTGAAGGCCATTCTTCCTCGCCAACGTTGATGTTGGCGGAGCTGTCCGGGGGAATAGTCCTTCCCCTCTTGGACCCTTCGGCCTCCCCTGTTGGGGAAGCCTTCCTCTTCCTCTCTCCCTCCTCTGGGAGAGAGTCCTCTTTCTCCTCCTCGTTTTCGGGGGAGGAGTCCGCCCCGGAGTCGTCGGACACCTGAAAACGGGAACTCTTTCGAGCACCCGTGGCCTCCTTCTTGGCCTTCTTCTCCGGCACCACGTGCGGTGCCGGAACCAGCAGCCTCGCTAGACGGGCGTCTACTGGGTTTTCTGGCATAGGAGCCGGGCAGATAATCTGCTCCGCCTTCCTCATCCAGTCCTGTCAAAGGAAAAGGGGAAATTAAAACCCGCATAGAGTCAAACTATGAAAAGCAAGTGTCCCGTAAAGGGGTAGAATCACTTACCTCGTCGGCTTGGCGCTGCGAGCGAAATCCGCGATCTTCAGTCGCGGATGCGGGGGCTTCGGCGCCCTTAAACAGCACCCTCCAGGCGCCTTCGTACGTCGTGTCGAAGAGCCCGCTCAGCGCCTGGTGCTGTTCCGGATTGAACTCCCACAGATTGAATGCCCGCTCTTGGCATGGGAGAATCCGGCGGACGAGCATGACTTGGACCACGTTAACCAGCCTGAGCTTCTTCACCAGCTTCTGGATACAGGCTTGGAGTCCCGTCAGCTCCTCCGAACTACCCCACAGCAAGCCCTTCTCTTTCCAGGAGGTGAGCTGCGTGGGGATACCAGATCTGAACTCGGGGGCCGCCGCCCACTTAGGGTCGCGCGGCTCGGTGATATAGAACCACCCCGATTGCCACCCCTTGACGGATTCCACGAAGGCCCCTTCGAACCAAAGGACGTTGGGCATCTTGCCCAACATGGCGCCTCCGCACTCCGCTTGAGTGCCCTTCACTACCTTCGGCTTGACATTGAAGGTCTTGAGCCACAAGACGAAGTGGGGCTGGATGCAGAGGAAGGCCTCGCACACGACGATAAACGCCGAGATGTTGAGGATGAAGTTCGGCGCCAGATCATGGAAATCCAGGCCGTAGTAGAACATGAGCCCCCGGACAAAGGGGTGAAGTGGAAAGCCCAGTCCGCGGAGGAAGTGGGGAAGAAAAACGACTCTCTCATGGGGCCTGGGGGTGGGGATGAGCTGCCCCTCGTCGGGCAGCCGGTGCGCGATGTCGCCGGACAGGTAGCCGGCGCTGCGCAGTCTTTCGATGTGCTCCTCCGTAACGGAGGAGGTCA
The DNA here is from genome assembly GCF_018294505.1 of Triticum aestivum. Taxonomy (NCBI): domain Eukaryota; kingdom Viridiplantae; phylum Streptophyta; class Magnoliopsida; order Poales; family Poaceae; genus Triticum; species Triticum aestivum. The sequence continues at coordinate 673,585,782 of NC_057804.1, forward strand.
TCCACTTGCCTCCCGCTCCAGACATGACTGGGGAAGGTTGAGACGAGATGTGCGGGCTTGGGCGCTGGAGCTCGAGTGCGCGGAGATGGATAAGCAAAGGAGGAAGAAGGCGTAGGTGAAAAGGTGAATCCTTATCCCTTATATGGGCGGGCGAAGTCTACGCGTCCCCCACCGGCCTGGTAAAACTCGCTTATCCCCCAAGCGTCACCATCAATGGCGCGGTTGGGTTACCCACGTCCGTATTGATGAGAATCCCGGATTAAGGGGGAACACGATCTCTGCTTCGACAAGACGTGCCAAGGAAACCGCTTCGCTAAATGCGCTGAGGTGGTAGAGTAAAAAACGATTCAAGTAATGGCTTGGTAGTGGCGTGACGTCATGCCGCAAAAAACGTCAGCAGATTGAACTTGTGTATATATTATTCTCTCTACGGTGGAATGTGGAATTTATTTTGCAGAGCCGGACACTATCCTGGTGTTCACAATCTTCTATCGTTCAGAGGAGGAACCCGCCTTGCAATGCCAAGCAATATACGCGCCGGACTTATCGTCATTGAAGCCTGGTTCAGGGGCTACTGAGGGAGTCCTGGATTAGGGGGTGTCCGGATAGCCGGACTACCATCATCAGCCGAACTATCATCGGCCGGACTATCATCATCGACCGGACTCCAAGACTATGAAGATACAAGATTGAAGACTTCGCCCCGTGTCCGGATGGGACTTTCCTTGGCGTGGAAGGCAAGCTTGGTGATACGGATATGTAGATCTCCTACCATTATAACCGACTCTATGTAACCCTAGCCCTCTCCGGTGTCTATATAAACCGGATGGCTCTAGTCCGTAGGACGACGACAACAACAATCATACCATAGGCTAGCTTCTAGGGTTTAGCCTCCTTGATCTCGTGGTAGATCCACTCTTGTAAACATCCACAATATCAATATCAATCAAGCAGGACGTAGGGTTTTACCTCCATCAAGAGGGCCCGAACCTGGGTAAAACATCGTGTCCCTTGTCTCCTGTTACCATCCGCCTAGACGCACAGTTCGGGACCCCCTACCCGAGATCCGCCGGTTTTGACACCGACACCCTCCATTTTCCCTGTCAACCGAACAGGCCCGTAGGGGGATGCAACGTCTGGTGGGAGGTGGCGCCTAGCAGGCAGGGAAGCCGACTGATTCTTGAGGTCAGTTGAGGGAGTCCTGGATTAGGGGGTGTCCGGTAGCCGGACTATAACCTTTGGCCGGACTCTTGGACTATGAAGATAGAAGATTGAAGACTTCGTCCCGTGTCCGGATGGGACTTTCCTTGGCGTGGAGGGAAAGCTTGGCAATACTGATATGTAGATCTCCTTCCATTGTAACCGACTCTGTGTAACCCTAGCCCTCTCTGGTGTCTATATAAACCGGAGGGTTTAGTCTGTATGACAACAACAATCATACCATAGGCTAGCTTCTAGGGTTTAGCCTCTCTGATCTCGTGGTAGATCGACTCTTGTACTACCCATATCATCAATATTAATCAAGCAGGAGTAGGGTTTTACCTCCATCGAGAGGGCCCGAACCTGGGTAAAAACATTGTGTCCCTTGTCTCCTGTTACCATCCTCCTAGACGCACAGTTCGGGACCCCCTACCCGAGATCCGCCGGTTTTGACACCGATATCAGTCATCGACTCCTCACCAGTTGTGACCTCCTCTCTTTGTGACCCCGCGATTCTGCCCCGCCGCCTTGCTGTCCCCACCGCGGCCTCCTCAACCCTACTCTACTCTACATTCATCACTTTCCCACGGTCTCTACCATTTGCTGCGAACCATGGTCGGGTCCTGGATCTGGATTGACGCCGTCATCAACCAGAACCAGGTAATTAATACAAATGCTTCTTCCATTCTTAATCACTATTCGTGGTGGTTGTGGCTACGTTATTCATCTCATCACTGAGAGGAAGGAAGAAGAAAGGGGGATTGGACAAGGAGCAATCATGGGCATGGGCTCGGCCGGCGTGCTGGAGTCAAACATGCCCGTTTTAGTGTGGGTCGAGGCACTAGGGCGCGTTGTCGGTGTGAGTCGAAGCGGCGGTCATTCGCTAGCTGAATCGTCGTGCGTTTGGCCGAGGAAGTGATAGATTGCCAGCGCCAACCGGTACTCAGTCTCCGGTAGGCAAGTACCCGCAACAATTAGTGTGACGATCGGCATCAGATCGCGCAAGAAGACGGCTCTGCTCCATCCTAAATGTCGGAGCCTGTACTCCTGTCATGTCTTCTTCTACAGGATGGACATCAGCCTCTAGCAGTGCGGGACGACAACAGCTTCACCCAAGTCCGGGCGGTGGCCAAGTTCGGCATTAGCCTAGATGCTACCGACAAGTTGGACATGAAGCGGAGAGGCAGGGGTCAGCAAACACAAAAGGGCAGGGGTCATCATAGTTGTTAATTCAGTTTCTCTGAATTCATAGCGATGCAGTAGAAGTGTCCTCTGCCACTGCTCCTAAATGTCTTCGAATTCAGCAGCTCATGAAAATGGATGGATGTGATAGTGAAGGAACCATAGGGAGTGATACTATTGTATCAGCAATGGTGTTGATACGTAAATGTAAGTGCATCTAGTGCCCCATAGTGATTTTGGTGTATTGAAGACTTATAGGTTAAGGGACTGATGCGTTTGCGAGTGTACACAGGTCTATAAGTCTATGAGGAGTTTGATATTTATAGAGAAAGTCAACCCCTAAAAATGAAGTTCTTCGACTGATGACTTTGAATTTCTGAAGACTTTCTGAAGACTTTGAATGTGAAGAAATTGGTGTAATCCTGAAGACTTGGTATTCATTCGAGGAACATGAAGCATGAAGACTTTTGTTTTCATAGTTTCATTTTATCTTTCTTGAGTCATAGGAAACACCATACTGTTAAAGGGGGTCGAGGAAATACTAAGGAAAAATTTCCAAGTGATGCTCAACTCAAAATCTTAAACCTACCAATCCCTTCGAGTGAAGCCATTGGAAATCTCATACAGTTCAGTCATATTCTTCAGTGACAGAGACGAAGTTCTTCTGGTCGCTGAGGAATTTGTTCTGACTGAGGAGTTAGGAATTCGCCAGTACAAATTGCCTACACAGTGAGGAACATGATAGCCCTGAGGAATTTGAACCTCAAATTTACGACCGTTGCTGTGCTATGCGCCAACTGTCCCAAAATATCTTATTCACCTAACGGTCATATCATTGAAGGGCATTTATGTCTTATCATGTCGGGCTGCTCCCTAGGCTATAAATAGCCGCCCCCTACAACCACTAGCTGGTTGGCTGCTCCGAGAGAAACTGACACTTGTCATTTGAGAGCATCCCATCCTCCGAGGACTTTGAGCGAAAATCATCAAGTGAGGAAAACCCAAACCCAAACACCTACAAACCCAAAGTGATTGAGCATCACTGAAGAGATTGATCCTGCGTAGATCCGATGCTTGTTACCTTTGAAGACTGTGCTTCTTCCAGACGGTTAGGTGTCATGGTCTAGAGCATCCAAGAGGAATTGTGGATTGCCGAGTGACCGAGTTTGTGAAGGTTCAGAAGTCTTCTGAAGACTTACCACGAGTGATTGGACGAGGTCTGTGTGACCATAGTTCAAGGAGAGTACGGTGAGGACTGTGTGTCTGGAACTGTGTGTCCTCGGGTTTAAATACCTAGCCGCTCCAACCAGATGTACAACTGAGACAACAGTTGGAACTGGTCTATCAAATCATTGTATTCACCAAGCCAACTGGTTCTATTTCCTCAACTCTGTCATTTCCTCATAACTGTGTTGTGTACTTGTTCATATCTGTGTTTGAAGACTTTGACTGAAGACTTTCTCAATTTCCTTAGTTCAATTTCTTCAGTCTGTTTGTCTTCATCATGTGTTATCCTGTGATTATGCTTTCTGTACTCTGTGCTTGTCTTCATTTCATCACGATGACTATGCTTGTATTCTGTAATATTTACTTTTGATTACTTATTCCGCTGCAAGTAGTTCTTCGCTAAGGAATTTCCTCACCCGCAAATTCCTCAGTGAAGAATTCATAAAAATCGCCTATTCACTCCCCCTCTAGTTGATATACCGCACTTTCAATTGGTATCAGAGCAAGGTACTCCCTTGTTCTGTGTGATTTTGGTTTAACCGCCTGGAGTTTTAGTTATGTTGACCGCAGGTATGATCAAGGTCTCTGCTGGCTGTCCTACCTTCGATGGGACAGACTATCCCTACTAGAAGAATAAGATGTGAATGCATCTTGAGGCAATTGATAACGATCTCTGGTATGTTGTGGAAAATGGTGTTCCCTCTGTCTCACCCTCACTGAACGCTACCGATGTGAAGAGATTCAAGCAACTCGATTCTCAAGCGAAGAACATCATATGTGGCCATCTGAGCAAAGGGCAGTATGGAAGAGTGAGTGCTTTGGAAACTGCTAAGCTTATCTGGGACAGGCTGTCCAAAGTGAATGAAGGAGTCTCAACTCAACGTGACTCTCGTGTTGACGTTCTTCGCAATCTCTTCAACCGCTTCAAAAGACTCGACAATGAAAATGTTCAGCAAACCTTTGATCGCCTCACTGACATCTCAAATGAGCTTCAAGCACTTGGCGCCACTGACATCACCGACCACGAGGTGGTGAAGAAATTGCTGAGATCACTTGATTCCTTATTTGATACTCTGGCACTGATGATACAAGAACGTGCTGATTACAAGTCACTTGATCCCGCTGATATCCTCGAGAGGCTAAACACTCATGAGTTCCAGCTTGCTGAGAAGAGAGATCTCTATGGTTCGAGCTATGGCAGATCGCATACCTTGAAGGCCAAGGCAGTCTCTGAATCATAAGGTGAAGATTCTGGTAGTAGCCTTGGTGATCCTGAAGAACTGAGCCAGGAGCTAGCACTGCTCGTGAGGAAATTCCAGAAGTTCTCAAGACGTGGTCATTTTGGAAAATCCTCAAGGAGCAATGATTCCTCATCCAGTGACTACAAGAAGAGGCTTTGTCACAAGTGCAAGAAACCTGGTCACTACATTCAAGATTGTCCTCAGTGGGAAAAGGACTCAAAGAAGAAGAAGAAATCTTCAAAGTCTTCATCGTCAAAATCCTCAAAGTCTTCATCCCACAAGAAGAGCAGCTCCAAGAAGGCCCAGGCATTCATTAGCAAGGAAATGGACTCTGAGGCTGAGTCTGAGGAACATGAGGAAGAGGAGGCATCCGAGGAGTCCGAGTCGGGCGTGGCGAGTCTAGCTCTCGCCACTGCATTCGTCAGCAAGTCTATCTTCAACTCTGAGGAAAATGGCTTAACCAACAAGGCTGATGAAGACGATGATGACTACGCTCCCACCTATTGCTTCATGGCAAAAGGTGCCAAGGTACTGAAATATCCCTCCTCGGAATCCAGTGAGGATGAATCTGATGAAAACCTAAAGCCCAGTTACTCTAAATTTGCTAAGATTGCTGTGAAACAACAAAGGGCTTTTGAAAAGGTTCAAAACATGCTAGACAAAAGTGATGATTTGTTGGGTGACAAAATGGATCGCACTAAAAGCCTAACTGAAAATTTTCAGAGACTTCAGACCAGGTTTGACAACCTTCAAGGTCATCATAACACTCTCTTATCTGATCATGAGAAGCTTTCTTATGAATTTCTTCAAAGAAAGCAAGATCTTGAGAAGTTAAGAGTGAGTTATGAAGATCTTCAGAAGGAGCGTGATTCATTACTTGCTCAACAAATCAGCGCTTCTCAGGAAGAATTTATCCCTCCATTCTTAAAGTGAATTGAACGTGAAACTGCTAATTCTTCACCTGAATGTTCAAATGCTTCACATGCTACAAATTCTTCAACTGCCTCTGCTATCTCTAATTCCTCATCTGAGGATATTGCTAGTATCACTGACAATGCAGGGCTGAAGGAGTTGTATGTGACAGGCATGTAAAAAAGCCTCAAAGGGCATCAGACTCTTTGTGATGTTCTTAAAAAGCAGATCCTCAATAGGAACCCTAGGAAAGAGGGTACATATTGGAAGCCTGAGCAGTACCCAAAACCTCATGGGTTGTTGCAAAGGGACATCCAGTTGACCCATCCAATTTATCTGGCTTTACATGTGAATCTCCTCATTCTTCTGATGAGTCATTTGACTCCAACTATAAACTGTTCAAAAATCAGAATGGTGAAGTGTTTGCTAGATATGTTGGCACTAACTGCAGGAACGGTTCCCCTATGAAGAAAATCTGGGTTCCCAAAAGTTGCCTTGAAAGTCTTGAGGTGAATGTCCTCATCACACCACCTGTGAAGATTTGGAACCCCAGATCAAATTCTTCATATGGACCAAATTCTTCATATGGATCCAAGTCCTCATACGGACTAAATTCCTCACGCAGATCAAATTCCTCAAAAGGATCAAAATCCTCATATGAACATCATTGTGCTAACCCCTCTGTTTCGCAGGGTAGAGCTAAGGGCTATGAATATGTGCATTATTCTTCAAACCATTATGTTCATAAGTCCTCGAAGAATTTCTCTGCTTACTCATATGCTTACCCTAACACCTCTTATGTGAAACGAAATGGTTTGGCCTCTATGCCACCATTTTCGTATGGAGCTCGCAGAGTGATGAACTCTTTGCCACCCCTTCAGATGTGGGTGGTGAAGAAAAAGAACTAATCTCTTACGCAGGGTCAGGTATCCAGACGTGCTTTAAACGTCTGAAGAATTTGTTGGGGGCCTGACAAAGTGCCTGAATGGACGCAGGCTAATCATGAAGAAATGAATCCTCATTTCTCACATCCTCATCCTACTATATCTGTTTTACTGCTTGATGAAATTGATCTGATGAATTGATGTCATATTCTTCACTGATGAAGTATATGAGTTCGTAAGCTGCACTAATTCATCTGCAGGATGATCAACCCAAACCCAACAAGTGGGTCCTCGATAGTGGATGTACAAATCACATGACTGGTGACAAGAGTCTATTGATGGATATTCCCTTATCTCCATCGCATATGAAGCATATCATCTTCGCTGACAAAGGCAAAAGCAAGGTATTGGGTCTAGGTAAGGTTGCGATCACAAAGGATCGACACATGGACAAAGTCATGCTTGTCGAATATTTAGGATACAACGTCATGTTTGTCTGAATGCTTTGTGATCTCGATATGGTTGTTGTCTTTGGCAAGTATCATTGTGTTGTGATCATGGAAGCTGACCATTCCAAAGTCTTCGAAGGCTTTAGGAGAGGAGATCTGTATATTGTTGATTTCTCTACAGGACCACAACCAGCGGTGTGCCTACTTGCAAAAGCTCCAGAAGGTTGGCTATGGCATCGATGACTTGGTCATGCTGGCATGAGGAATTTGCACACGCTTGCAAAGAAGAAGCATGTCATTGGCAATGAGAATGTCAAATTTCTCAAGGATCACTTATGCGGAGCTTGTGAAGCTGGAAAGATGACCAAGGCCAAGCATCCAGCAAAGACTATCATGACCACTACTAGACCATTTGAATTGCTTCACATGGACCTCTTTGGTCCTAATCATTACTCAGCCGTCACAAATGATGCATCTCTCTATGGCTTTGTTATTGTTGATGATTACTCTCATTACACTTGGGTACACACTGTTACTTACAAACATGAAGTGTAGGAAGTCTTCAAACGATTTTCCTCGAGGGCTTCAACCAACTTTAGTGTGAAGATCAAGCAGATCCGGAGTGACAATGGAACTGAGTTCAAGAACTCTGGTCTTGACGACTATCTTGATGAACTTGGTATTACTCATGAGTTATCTGCTCCTTATACTCCTCAGCAGAATGGCGTCGTGGAGCGCAAGAACATAACTCTTGTTGAGATGGCTTGCACTATGCTTGATGAATACAAGACACCTCATCACTTCTGGATTGAGGCAATTTATACTGCGTGCCACATCATCAACAGGGTATATCTTCACAAATTCTTCAAGAAGACTGCATATGAACTCCTCACTGACAAGAAACCCAACGTGAGTTATTTCAAAGTCTTCGGTGCTAAATGTTGGATTAGAGATCCTCATCACAATGCTAAATTTGCACCGAAAGCACATGAAGGTTTTATGCTTGGTTACGGAAAGGGCTCGCACACCTACAGAGTCTTCAACAATATTCTTCACAAGATTGTTGAAACTGTAGATGTGCGGTTCGATGAAACTAATGGCTCGCAAAGAGAGCACCTACCTCCTGTGCTAGATGAACAGTCTCTTGAGGAAACCATCAAATCCAAAGCTAATGAGGATGTCATTCCTACTGAAGAATCTGCTGAAGAAGTCATTCCAGAACGTGAAGACCATCATGCTGATGCACCTGAGGAAAATGATACTGAAGAAAATGCTGATCAAATTCCTCAACGACAACCCGCTCATACTCGCGTTGCAAAAGAAGTGCAAGTTGAAAAGATCATCAGTGATATCAACATTCCAGGTCCTCTCACATGCTCAAGAGCTTCTCATTTGTCTAACTTTTGTGGGCACTATGCTTTTGTCTCTACCACAGAGCCCACTAAGGTAGATGAAGCATTTCTGGAGCCTGAGTGGATTCAGGCTATGCAAGAAGAATTACATCAGTTCGAGCTCAACAACGTCTGGGAACTGGTCAAACGTCTAGATCCTCGCAAGCACAATATCATTGGCACAAAATGGATCTACCGCAACAAGCAAGATGAAAATTGGCCTTGTGGTGAGGAATAAGGCGCAGCTTGTAGCTCAAGGCTACACACAGGTTGAAGGAATTGATTTCGATGAAACTTTTGCACTTGTTGCTAGACTTGAGGCTATTCGCATACTACTTTCTTATGCTAACCATAATGATATCACTTTATATCAAATGGATGTGAAAAGTGCATTCCTCAATGGTAAGCTTGAGGAAGAAGTATATGTTGCTCAACCCGCAGGTTTTGAAGATCCAAAGCATTCTGCCAAAGTCTTCAGACTCAATAAGGCCCTCTATGGCCTCAAGCAGGCCCCTTGGGCGTGGTATGATACTTTGAAGGAATTCCTCATGAAGAAAGGCTTCAAATCCGGTTCACTCGACCCTACTCTTTTCACTAAATCGTATGATGGTGAACTGTTTGTGTGCCAAATATATGTTGATAATATTATCTTTGGTTGTACTGACCAACGTTATAGTGATGAATTTGCCTATATGATGAGTGAAGAATATCAAATTTCTATGATGGGAGAGTAAAAATTCTTCTTAGGTCTTCAAATTCCTCAACAGCGTAATGGCATATTCATATCTCAAGAGAAATACCTCAAAGATGTACTGAGGAAATTCGGCATGCAAGATTGCAAAGGAGTCAAAATCCCTATGCCCACAAATGGCTATCTATGCACTGATGAAAATGGTATTGACTTCGATCATAAGGTATACCGCTCCATGATTGGTTCTTTATTGTACTTATGTGCATCTAGGCCAGATATTATGCTTAGTGCTTGCATGTGTGCCCGATTTCAAGCTACACCGAAGGAATCACACCATAAGGCTGTGAAGCATATTCTTCGATATCTAGCTCACACACCAACACTTGGACTATGGTACCCCAAGGGCTCGGCTTTTGATCTCATTGGATATTCTGACTCTGACTATGCTGGTGACCGTGTGGATTGCAAGTCAACATCTGGTACATGTCATTTCCTTAGACGTTCCTTGGTCTGTTGGTCCTCGAAGAAACAGAACAGCGTATCACTGTCTACTGTTGAAGCTGAGTACGTTGCTGCTGGTTCGTGTTGTGCACAATTGTTGTGGATGAAGCAAACTCTCAAGGACTACAGCATCAACCTGAAGAATATGCCTCTCTACTGTGACAATGAGAGTGCCATCAAGATTGCTCACAACCTAGTTCGGCACTCGAAGACAAAGCACATTCAGATTCGTCATCATTTTCTTCCTGATCATGTGTTCAAGGGCGACATCTCCATCGAGCACGTGAAGACTGAAGACCAGCTAGCCGATATCTTCACAAAGCCCTTGGATGAGAAGAGATTTAGCAAGTTGCGGTGTGAGCTAAATATCTTAGAATCTTCGAATGTTCTTTGAAAAGGACACTCATCCTAACACTTATGCAAAATTGATGACTTGGATGTGCAACACATGAAGTAACGTTTTTCTTCAATCAATGAAGACTAACCCTCTAAGTGTGAAGAAATTAACAAAGAATTTGATTCTCATAGCCCTACGACAATTGTATGCGGTGTCTGAAATCATCATTCTTATACGGTGGGTCACGCCACCACAAAAAGTTGAAAATCTTCAATTTGAGTTTTTCCTCAGTGTTTGAATTTCCTCAGTTGTTCTTATTCTTCAACTTTGCATTATGTTCACTATTTCCGTCGTTTTTATTCATTGGCTTTATATCTATATATATATATGAATTTATGTCCTCTACAACATTCACTTATGGCTAATTCTTCAAGTTGCTTTTTCTTCTAAGTGAATGTGATCGGACCCTTCCCCCTCTATGCTATACTCAATCCAATCTATTCACAAATTCTTCATGTGCGTTCTATTTGACACTCGTTCAAAATCTTCACTGTGTCCTTGTCAGCTGAAGAATTTGCGAACGGAACTTTAAAACTTATTCTATCTAAATTTTCGGCTTTGCCGCTCAAACCGTTCTGCATCCCACGAAAACACTTATCTATTCACCCACGATCTTACACGATCTCCACTTCTCAGTATGTGGGTGACACATGTCAATCGAATTAGAAGGGTCAGGGGCACATTCGTCCTAAATCTTCGGGCGAACAGTTTTTCACCGTGGCTATAAATAACCCCCTCCCCTTCCTCACTTCCTTTACTCCGCTCGCTCTCTCTCTCCCGCTCGAGCTTCTCAAACCCTAGCACCGCCGCTACTTCATTGTTGCCGGTGAGGAAGAGCTTCACTGCCTCGACCTCGTCGCCGTCGTACTCGCGCCTTGCATTGACGAACTTCACATCTCCACCTCACAGTTCGTCATGTTCTTTGTCCAGGGTAATTAAAAGTTACTTTTACTGCCCTCTTTGATCCAAATGTTTTTCACAAAATTCTCAAAGGTGTTTTTCTTCAAATCTTCACACACTAAAACACCTCACATGTCATCTGTTCTTGATATATTTCTCTAAGATACGTTTTTCTTCAAGATTCCTCAGTTGTGTGGATCTTCGATCTATACAACTCTAGAACCTAAGTCAAAGAACGCTTAGTGAAATTCTTCAAGACTCATCTGGTCAAATTCCTCAAACCTGTTCTTTTTGAAAAACCTTCTGAGAACGCATATGACCTCTCCAAATTCCTCGCAACTATACTCTGTTCACAGGTACTCATGACCGCTGCTGAATCTCTAGGTTCTCATCAACTTAACTCATTTGCAGCGTTCCTCGAAGAAAAGTTGCATACTTCTTCAAAGAATTCAATTGTTCAAATTCCTCAATTGAAGAAAATGGCTGACGGTAAGAAGCCACAGAAAGGAGGAAAGAGGCCTGAGGTCATGACTGTGTTTGAAATACCTGAGGACATCTATGCTGACTATTGCACAGCTGATGAGGCTAAGTTCGGAAAGGAGAACAAAAATCAGCGCAAGGTGCGCATACAGAGGATTGAAAGGAGATGGGGCAAGAGAATGGAGGGAGTACAGATAATGTAACTCCAAAGTATATGAAGAAATTCGCTCTAAATCTTCCATGCCCAAGAGCTCCATTGGCACTGCCAAGAAGCTGACCCCACCAGCATCAAGCGTGGTGAAGATTTCCCTGAAGAATGGGGCACAACGCCAAGCAAGTTGGCAAGACAAGCCAAAGAAGCAGTGAGGGAAATTCAATGAAGACTCTGCTACTGCTGCTTGCCACTGAGGCCTCTGTCAGACCTAGAAAATCAATGGCAAAGAAGCCGCTCACAGCCAAGTGCTTCACCAACTGTGCCCTCACGACCAAGTTCCCCAGCAATGCCCTCATGGCCACGGCAGATTCTTCAAAGCCCTCACGACCAGTTCCTGATGCTGCTCCTGCTCCTCCCAAAGTCCTCAGCTCCTCCCCCAAAGTCCTTAGTTGCTCTGGCAAAGTCCTCAACACCTGTACATCTGGCCACGTGCCAAAGGACTGCAGGCATCTCTATTGCCTCTGGTGTCTCAGCGAGTTCCTCAACTGCACCAAACTCTTCATCAGGCCCCACTCTGCTGAAGACAAAGGCAACAGCTAGTTGAGGTCCTCGGCCAAATCTGAAGAAGAAATAGGTTGCCTTCCAAGTGCCATCTAACGATGAAGCTGATCATGATGAACTTGCAGAAATCATCAGAGACAGGGCAAGAAAGGGCCGCTAGAGCCAAAGGCACAAATGTGCCACTGCTTTTGGATCCAAAGGCGATCCTCGACTACATTGATCTCTAGCACAAGGACCCAAACACTCTTATGCCTGATTTTTCATTTGACTCCTGGCCAAAGTCACATGCTGACCCATTTCATCAAGTAAGAGAAATGGAAATTTGAGAAGGCCAGGCAAATCAAGAAGGCACAGTACAGGAAAGGAAAATTCCTGAAGAAAAACATTGTCACTATGTCCACTGATGAACTCTGTGAAAATCCAGTCTGAAATCAAAGCCCTCATGATGATTTCAATGCTTACTATGCTGATTAGCAAGGAGCCAAAGTCAGGTTTGTTAAACTGACTGAGAAGTTCACCTCAAATGTTGCAGCCCCATCGCAACAAGAAAATCCTCAGGCTGAAGCATCTGCTCAGCCAACTAAAGAACATGCCAGCAGCGCTGATGATTTTCCAGCTGCTGAAGAAAATGTGAGTTCCAGGGCTGATGATTGCATTCCAGCCGCTGAAGAAATTGCCAGGGCATCCTCTAGTGGTGCGCCTAAAGGAAATGAAGAAGTCAGGGCAACTGCATCGGTTGTGCCTAAAGAAACTCAACCAGATTCCTCTGTTCCTCTTGCGCCTACTCCAACTCCAATTATTCCATCTCCATCAGATGTGAAGAAGACCAAGGCTGCAGAACGTGCAGCAGTGAAGAAAGGAAAAACATCTGCTCCTTCAGATTCTTCAGCACCAAAGAAGATGAAGAAATTGACAAGCTCAATTGAAAATCCAATTGATGTTGTTCCTATTTTCTCCATGCCATCAAAGGAAATCGTTCCTTTTGATGAAGAATATGTGATTCCAGATGAATCAGATGAAGAGAATCCTTCTGCTGCTACGTCAGAGAAGTTGGATGAAGAAATTGAAGTGGATCCAATCCCTTCACCCCAAGCTGTTTCCTCGCCTATGCCTCAGTTCACTGCTGAAGAGGCTGGCGTTGAAGAAATGGAAGATGAAGATGTGGACATTGGTTGTACCACACCAGTGCTCAATGATGACTTTTGGGAAAGTCAGCACCCCAACTCTCCACTCTTCACACCATTGCAAGAAATCCCTCAGTCCCCTGCACCAACAGTTCAAATGGGCTCTAAAGAAAATCAACCCACTACGTCTGTCCATGAAGAAATTCCAGCCGCTAGTGCTGAAGAAAATGAAAATGAAAAATTGAAGACACAGGTTGTCACTGTAGAAGAACCAGAAAATCCTCAGCCTGAAGGACCTGAGATTGCGATTCTTGAGGTAGTGATGCAACTGACTGACACTCCTCAACCCAAGCCTAAGGGTCCATTCTCAAGGAAGCAAAAATTCAAGCCTGATGATTTCTTCAGCGAGCATGTATTCTTCACTGATTACAACCCCTATGACTCTACTCGTATCAGAAAGAGGCGTTTCTGGACTGCCAGCCAGGCAAATTTTTATTCCTTGGTGCTGTTTAACAAAGACAAAGACTTCGATCATGAGCACATTCCTCATGTGGATATGGAATCTCTGCCGTGATTCACTCCAGTCCCCAGTGTTCTTCATGATGCTGGACTGTTAAATTTCTGCACTGACATATGTGATTGGAATGAAGAACTCATTCTTCAATTCTATGCAACGCTGCACATCACCGGAGACTCTAAAGATGTGAATTCATGGGTGCTGGACTGGATGACTGACAACACTCACTACAAAGCACCAGCTACGGATTTGCTTCGTGCTCTGCCTCTTAGTCCTCCCCTTGAAGATGCTCGTTGCACGTACCAAGAGCCTGAGCTTACAAACCACTATATGGAAGTGATGATGAAACCACTGAAGCCAGGTCAGGCCCCAAGAACTCAATTCCTCGTGAAGGAATTGCTATATGTGCCTCGGACTATCTATCGCATTCTGACGAAGACATTCAGTCCAATCAAGGGCCATGACTCGAATGAAGAAGTCGTTGGCATCATGAAGAATCTGCTTTTCAACATCATTCATGGCGTCCCCGTCAATTTCCATGATTTCTTCATGAGGACTCTGGCAAATGTCGCAATGTCACCATTTGAGTTGAAGCCTTATGCTCCGTGGATTATGAGATTCATCAGAACAAGGTCTTCACTCAACTACAAAGCTGATTTTCAGAATCACCTCACCTACTTGCCCCCGATTGAAGTCCTCAAGTGGACCTATTCTTCTCCTGATGAAAAGGGCAAGGCTCTGGCTGTCATTGATGAAGGCATTCGTCCATTGGATGGTCAGTTCCGCAAAGCTGCATCTTACTCCACCAATGATGATTCTGCCACTAATGACACTGCTGCTAATGCTTCCAAGAAATATCCTCAAGCCACTGCTCCTCGTGTGATGACTGACCGTGAACTTCTGCTAAGTCTTCACCAGAAGGTGGATCGGAACCATAAATGGGTTAAGCGTTAGTTTGGCTCTATTCTTCACAACATGACTTCTACACATAATACCGTGAAGAAAAACCATTACTACCTCCATGAAGTCTTCGGTTGCACCTGGGCAATTCTCTCACATATCTATTGTGAAGAAGATCTGAAGAAAATGGGTCTCAAGGAAGATTTTGACTAGTCTGCACCTCCTCTGAAGAAATACAAGGAGGTCAAGGTTCCTTCTTTGGTGGCCAGCTATTATTCTTCATCGCGCGACACCGACGAGCATGAAGACTTGGACGATACTGCAGCAGGCCCTACAACGACAAACGACCCCAACAACATTGGCAATCCTCCATCAACATGATATTCTTCAGGGGCGTTAGTCCTCATTTTCAACCCTTTTGGTCATTCGTTGAAAAAGGGGGAGAAATTTGAGTTAGTCTTCAAGCGGGTCTATCTATATGGGCGTTTTTTGCTAAGTTACAACTCTCGTTCTTCTGATGACTTTGCTGGATCGAGTTGTAAACTTAAACTCTATGGTGGCCTGATACTTTTGCTGTGTTTTTCTGCATGCTCATTCCTCGTTAATGTTAATGCACGCATGCTGAATTACATCAGTCACCATATTTCATCATGCATTTCAAATTCTTCATATTATATGTCAAATGCGTGTATGAATTACAAGATATAGGGGGAGATCTCCATGATTATACTCTTCAATTGTGCATTGCTTCAAAAGCAAATTCCTCACTATGCACATCTTCATGGGGAGTTCTTCTATATCTTGCAATCAAATTCCTCAATATCAGTATTTACACCTCATATGTTTATCCCCGTTGAAAACTTAACCTATATTGTCATCAATCACCAAAAAGGGGGAGATTGTAAGTGCATCTAGTGCTCCTTAGTGATTTTGGTGTATTGAAGACTTATAGGTTAAGGGACTGATGCATTTGTGAGTGTACACAGATCTATAAGTCTTTGAGGAGTTTGATATTTACAGAGAAAGTCGACCCCTAAAAATGAAGTTCTTCGACTGAAGACTTTGAATTTCTGAAGACTTTCTGAAGACTTTGAATGTGAAGAAATTGGTGTAATCCTGAAGACTTGGTATTCATTCGAGGAACATGAAGTGTGAAGACTTTTGTTTTCGTAGTTTCATTTTCTCTTTCTTGAGTCATAGGAAACACCGTACTGTTAAAGGGGGTCGAGGAAATACTAAGGAAAATTTTTGAAGTGATGCTCAACTCAAAATCCTAAACCTACCAATCCCTTCGAGTGAAGCCATTGGAAATCTCATACAGTTCAGTCATATTCTTCAGTGACAGAGACGAAGTTCTTCTGGTCACTGAGGAATTTGTTCTGACTGAGGAGTTAGGAATTCACCAGTGCGAATTGCCTACACAATGAGGACCATGACAGCCCTGAGGAATTTGAACCTCAAATTTATGACCGTTGCTGTGCTACGCGCCAGCCGTCCCAAAATATCTTATCCACCTAACGGTCATATCATTGAAGGGCATTTATGTCTTATCATGTCTGGTTGTTTCCTAGGCTATAAATAGCCGCCCCCTACAACCACTAGCTGGTTGGCTGCTCCGAGAGAAACCGACACTTGTCATTTGAGAGCATCCCATCCTCCGAGGACTTTGAGCGAAAATCATCAAGTGAGGAAAACCCAAACCCAAACACCTACAAACCCAAAGTGATTGAGCATCACTGAAGAGATTGATCATGTGTGGATCCGACGCTTGTTACCTTTGAAGACTATGCTTCTTCCAGACGGTTAGGCGTCATGGTCTAGAGCATCCAAGAGGAATTGTGGATCGGCGAGTGACCGAGTTTGTGAAGGTTCAGACGTCACCTGAAGACTTACCACGAGTGATTGGACGAGGTCTGTGTAACCTTAGTTCAAGGAGAATATGGTGAGGATTGTGTGTCCGGGACTGTGTATTCTCAGGTTTAAATACCTAGCCGCTCCAACCAGATGTACAACTGAGACAGCAGTTGGAACTGGTCTACCAAATCATTGTCTTCACCAAGCCAACTGGTTCTATTTCCTCAACTCTGTCATTTTCTCATAACTGTGTTGTGTACTTGTTCATATCTGTGTTTGAAGACTTTGACTGAAGACTTTCTCAATTTCCTCAGTTCAATTTCTTTAGTCTGTTTGTCTTCATCCTCTGTTATCCTGTGATTATGCTTTCTGTACTCTGTGCTTTTCTTTATTTCATCATGATGAATACACTTGTATTTCGTAATGTTTATTTTTTAGTACTTATTCCACTACAAGTAGTTCTTCGCTAAGGAATTTCCCCACCTGCAAATTCCTCAGTGAAGAATTCAAAAAAATCGCCTATTCACCCCCCCTCTAGTCGGTATAACACACTTTCAGTAAATATCGCGCCTATTCTATTTTTTTATCTTTTCACAAAAAATATAGTATCAAACTTCTGTCCTCTGCCACTCCTAAATGTATTCGAATTCAGCAGCTCATGAAAATGGATGGATGTGATAGTGAAGGAACCATAGGGAGTGATACTACTGTATCGACAATGGTGTTGATACGTAAATACCGCGCCTATTCTAATTTTTTATCTTTTCACAAAAAAAACTAGTATCAAACTTGTGTCCTCTGCCACTGCTCCTAAATGTCTTCGAATTCAGCAGCTCATGAAAATGGATGGATGTGATAGTGAAGGAACCATAGGGAGTGATACTACTGTATCGGCAATGGTGTTGATACGTAAATTCCGTGCCTATTCTATTTTTTTTATCTTTTCACAAAAAACTATCAAACTTGTGTCCTCTGCCACTCCTCCTAAATGTCTTCGAATTCAGCAGCTCATGAAAATGGATGGATGTGATAGTAAAGGAACCATAGGGAGTGATACTACTGTATCGGCAATGGTGTTGATATGTAAATACCACGCCTATTCTATTTTTTTATCTTTTCACAAGAAAACTATCAAACTTGTGTACTGTGATGCCTTCTAATTTGTCTTCCTAATTTGCACACAGGTAGAAGAAAAACGAGAGATCAAGATACTAAAAGACGCATTGATGAGTAACACAGATGAAAAATTCAAATACCCATCATGTCTTGGATGAGAAACAGTATGGAAACTTCAATGAAAAATTCAGCACTGCCAAACAATCTAGAAATGCCACCAAAGATGAAAAAAATATTAGGAGGTAGATGCACTAGAGGAGGAAGAGGAGCTCCAGTTTGATCCCATAGTTTTTGTCATAATTTCATATCAATAAATTCTTTGGTCTCAATGATTCACTATATAATTCTGGATGACGGACTTTGGGCTGTACCTTGGTGAATGTACTTCAAATCTTCACTATGAAAAGGTGCGTTTTGGTTTGGTATGTTCGCCTCCTTCGCTAAGTGGGACCTTTCCATCATTTTCATTTTCAATATATTAAGTTAAGTTTTTATTTAATTTAATTATGCAGGAAAAGAAGAAATACATAGTTTTGCTACATAATAGTGTAAATAAGATACGGAAGAAGGTATGAAACTGACATCGAGGTGAGTGTACACACGCTTGCCTACTTTATTCTTTTAGTATGAACTTGATTAGCATTTCATAGACAACATGATGAATGTGATATATTTGAATCAGCAAGCTATGCGATTTTTCATTATGCAATTCAAAAATATGTTGCTACACCTAATTTTTAAGGAATACAGAAATATATTGCTATACCTTATTTTCAGTAGTCATAAAAATATGTATTCAGTTTTATTGTCTTGATAGAATGCTCATGTCAAGTTGCTAATGTGGTTAGGCAGAGAAAAAATATATTGAGTTTAGTTGTTTTCAATAGGCAGTATGACTTTTTTATTAATTAGGAAATACAGAATCTTGATTTCTTTTAGATGCCACTTCTGGTCATGTATTTTTCAACATTACTGAACTTTTTAGAGTTCTGTTTCGATTGTATATCAGAGAGAACTTGCAAACTGAAGTAGAGCAATCCTGATTGTTTTTATAAAAAGTTATTTAAATTGGGTTAATACAATTCCTCCATTACGAATTTTCTTCACCAACAAATATAAATCTATAACTATCTAAACTTGCACTGCACTCTGTAATGACCTGCTAGCAATGCCTAATACCTCAATTTTCATTTTACACCAGCCATATATTCATTTTTTAGGGTTTTTTTTTGTGTGGTGATGATAGCTACCCTTGGTATTGGAGAAGACGCGAGGAGGATAGATAGTCAATGGCGCAGGTTGTATGACTTGGCTGAAGTTGGGCTCAAGCGTTCATGGGGCCAGAGAAACGAGAGTTCGGACTTCCGAACAATGCTTTTTAAGTGACATCTGTTGTAGCCCCACAAGCTTAAAATGACAGTACAGTTGTGCCAAATATTGTCACATATTTTGATTTTTGCCAGTTCCTTTCATGATTAAAAAAATGCATGCCCCTTACAACACTTTTTATGATATATTTCTTTGCACTATACTATTTGCGAGAAAAATGGTACATTTGCTTTCACTTCGAAACTTGAAGAAGCAATTTGAGTTGGTGGTGTGCTTTAAAATTGCATATTATTTCTTCATAGTCATTCTTTCTTCCATTTTTTGAATTTTCCAGCATATGAACCTTCACTTGAATTTCATGTGCATTTGTTGAGACATGCGTTGCACGTGCATGTTTACTAGTTCCCCAAAAAGAGCGAATACCTCCATGTGACTGTACAGTAAAACACAGAATGGATGTTTCTCAAAAGAAAAAACAGAAAGTAATTACAAGTTGTACCCTACTAGCACAGAATGAGAAAACACTAGCCACCCAAGATACATATCATTTAAAATCCATCCATTAATAACACATTCAAACATAAAGGAGGGTTGATTCTAAACTGTTTGCCACGCCCCTAAGAAATGAAATACTCATCACAAGAGCCTCGAGCTGGCTCATAAGTCTACTCATCAGAATCATGGAAACGAACCGGCATCTCCAACACATAGGTGACCAGCTGGACCAGCCACGGGAGACGCGCCTGAAGCCAGACATTGTTGCAACCTTTGAGTACACGAACAGCAGTATCCTGTAGCACTGTGCTCAGTGCTTCGACTTGGGCTGAGACTGAGAGCAGATGCTCCTCGTCAAGCAATACGCCAAAGGCTTCCTTATAGCACTTGGCCAGATGTAAGAGCTTAATTTCTGAGTTCTGCATGACTAGGAGGGCTTCCAGGGCGCCCCGTTCCAGCTTGGCCTCCTGAACCATGAGCTGGGGTAACACATCATGCTCAAGCTTTTGGATTTCCAACGACAAGGCTGCCACGACCGAGAGGGAATCCAGCTTCGGGCATCCCCAGGACCTCGACTCCATGATGAGCGGGCAGAGGAGTGCATACGACTCGCGCGCTATGCGCACCGACTCGAGAGAGACAAGCTTGACATGCATGTGCTCATCGGAGCGGTGGGCCTGTAGGGCTTGGATTTGGGCATGGGAGTGGATTTTGTAGAGCATCTTTTCCTTTTGGCGGCCAAGAAGACTGCAGCAGCAGAACAGTTGGTTGCTGCTACTAGCTGGTACAGCAGCACAAACAAACAGAGGAGGAGGATTTAATGTCAGCAAGAGACCATACAGCACCAATCCAAGCTTCTACTTAATTAGTTAGGACAACATATATATATATTTGCATTGTGCGACAGAATTAATAGTTATTAATATGAAGTGAAAGCAGCAATTCAACCATGTGTGTATACTGATATATAGGCAACTAAACAAAATGAATGAATACCCACCCAAAACAGAAAAATAATTAACAGAGGGGGAATATATATAAATATATATAATTTGGTTCAAAGTAGCATAGAGATGCCATCATTCATTGTATTATTGTGAGCAAGAAAATTGCATCTCCAGAATTAATGCCTCACCATCAAAGGAAACAATAAACTAAACAGCTAACCTGTACAGGCACAGTTGAAGAATTCATACACCATAAACCAACAAAATCTGACCACAACTAACCAAGCAAAGCCTAAGTAAAACGTCAGATTGATTCCTTATTACGGATAATCAATCGAACCCTGCCTAGATACAAACAAACCCTAACTAATTAAATTCTCCAATCCTAGTCATACGAATGAATACTCAAAGCCAGGCAGGAAAGGATACAAGACCTATGAACCCTAAGCGCCTACCAACCACAATCGGAGGGAGACCTACAAACCAGCGCCTACCAACCAACCAATCGGAACTCCAATCGGGACATACAAGTGCTGCTCACCTCGGGCGGGGGCGGGCGTAAGATCTGGAGAGGACGATGTTGGAAATATGCCCTAGAGGCAATAATAAAAGTATTATTATTATTATATTTCCTTGTTCATGATAATTGTCTTTTATTCATGCTATAACTGTATTATCCGGAAATCGTAATACACGTGTGAATACATAGACCACAATCTGTCCCTGGTAAGCCTTTAGTTGACTAGCTCGTTGATCAATAGATGGTTACGGTTTCCTGACCATGGACATTGGATGTCATTGATAACGGGATCACTTCATTAGAAGAATGATGTGATGGACAAGACCCAATCCTAAGCCTAGCACAAAGATCGTAGTTCGTATGCTAAAGCTTTTCTAATGTCAAGTATCTTTTCCTTAGGCCATGAGATTGTGCAACTCCCGGATACCGTAGGAATGCTTTGGGTGTACCAAACGTCACAACGTAACTGGGTGGCTGTAAAGGTGCATTACAGGTATCTCCGAAAGTGTCTGTTGGGTTGGCACGAATCGAGACTGGGATTTGTCACTCCGTGTAAATGGAGAGGTATCTCTGGGCCCACTCGATAGGACATCATCATAATGTGCACAATGTGATCAAGGAGTTGATCACGGGATGATGTGTTACGGAACGAGTAAAGAGACTTGCCGGTAACGAGATTGAACAAGGTATCGGGATACCGACGATCGAATCTCGGGCAAGTACAATACCGCTAGACAAAGGGAATTGTATACGGGATCGATTGAGTCCTTGACATCGTGGTTCATCCGATGAGATCATCGTGGAACATGTGGGAGCCAACATGGGTATCCAGATCCCGCTGTTGGTTATTGACCGGAGAACATCTCGGTCATGTCTACATGTCTCCCGAACCCGTAGGGTCTACACACTTAAGGTTCGATGACGCTAGGGTTATAAAGGAAGCTTGTATGTGGTTACCGAATGTTGTTAGGAGTCCCGGATGAGATCCCGGACGTCACGAGGAGTTCCGGAATGGTCCGGAGGTAAAGATTTATATATAGGAAGTCCTGTTTCGGCCATCGGGACAAGTTTCAGGGTCATCGGTATTGTACCGGGACCACCGGAAGGGTCCCGGGGGCCCACCGGGTGGGGCCACCTGCCCCGGGGGGCCACATGGGCTGTACGGGGTGCGCCTTGGCCTATATGGGCCAAGGGCACCAGCCCCAAGAGGCCCATGCGCCAAGGAAACTTGGGGAGGGAAGAGTCCTCAAGGGGGAAGGCACCTCCGAGGTGCCTTGGGGAGGATGGACTCCTCCCCCCTCTTGGCCGCACCCCTTTCTTGGAGGAAGGGGCAAGGCTGCGCCTCCCCCCCTCTCCCTTGCCCCTATATATAGTGGAGGGGAGGGAGGACATCCATACCAGGAGTCCCTGGCGCCTACCTCCCTCCCGTGACACCTCCTCCTCTCCCGTAGGTGCTTGGCGAAGCCCTGCAGGGTTGCCACGCTCCTCCATCACCACCACGCCATTGTGCTGCTATTGGATGGAGTCTTCCTCAACCTCTCCCTCTCTCCTTGCTGGATCAAGGCGTGGGAGTCGTCACCGGGCTGTACGTGTGTTGAACGCGGAGGTGCCGTCCGTTCGGCACTAGGATCATCGATGATCTGAATCACGACGAGTACGACTCCATCAACCCCGTTCACTTGAACGCTTCCGCTTAGCGATCTACAAGGGTATGTAGATGCACTCTCCTTCCCCTCGTTGCTGGTTTCTCCATAGATAGATCTTGGTGACACGTAGGAAAATTTTGAATTTTTGCTACGTTCCCCAACAGTGGCATCATGAGCTAGGTCTATGCGTAGTTTCTATGCACGAGTAGAACACAAAGTAGTTGTGGGCGTTGATTTTGTTCAATATGCTTACCGTTACTAGTCCAATCTTGATTCGGCGGCATTGTGGGATGAAGCGGCCCGGACCGACCTTACACGTACTCTTACGTGAGACTGGTTCCACCGACTGACATGCACTAGTTGCATAAGGTGGCTAGCGGGTGTCTGTCTCTCCCACTTTAGTCGGATCGGATTCGATGAAAAGGGACCTTATGAAGGGTAAATAGCAATTGGCATATCATGTTGTGGTTTTTGCATTGGTAAGAAACGTTCCTGCTAGAAACCCATAGCAGCCACGTGAAACATGCAAACAACAATTAGAGGACGTCTAACTTGTTTTTGCAGGGTATGCTATGTGATGTGATATGGCCAAAAGGATGTGATGGATGATATATGTGATGTATGAGATTGATCATGTTCTTGTAATAGGAATCATGACTTGCATGTCGATGAGTATGACAACCGGCAGGAGCCATAGGAGTTGTCTTAATTTATTTATGACCTGCGTGTCAACATAAACGTCATGTAATTACTTTACTTCATTGCTAACCGTTAGCTGTAGTAGTAGAAGTAATAGTTGACGAGACAACTTCATGAAGACACGATGATAGAGATCATGATGATGGAGATCATGGTGTCATGCCGGTGACGATGATGATCATGGAGCCCCGAAGATGGAGATCAAAAGGAGCAAAATGATATTGGCCATATCATGTCACTATTTGATTGCATGTGATGTTTATCATGTTTATGCATCTTTTTTACTTAGAACGACGGTAGTAAATAAGATGATCCCTTACAACAATTTCAAGAAGTGTTCTCCCCTAACTGTGCACCGTTGCTACAGTTCATCCTTTCGAAGCACCACGTGATGATCGGGTGTGATAGATCCTTACGTTCACATACAACGGGTGTAAGACAGATTTACACATGCAATACACTTAGGGTTAACTTGACGAGCCTAGCATGTATAGACATGGCCTCGGAACACGGAGACCGAAAGGTCGAGCATGAGTCGTATAGTAGATACGATCAACATGAAGATGTTCACCGATGATGACTAGTCTGTCTCACGTGATGATCGGACACGGCCTAGTTGACTCGGATCATGTAATCACTTAGATGACTAGAGGGATGTCTATCTGAGTGGGAGTTCATAAGATGAACTTAATTATCCTGAACATAGTCAAAAGATCTTTGCAAATTATGTCGTAAGCTCGCGCTTTAGTTCCACTTTTTAGATATGTTCCTAGAGAAAATATAGTTGAAAGTTGATAGTAGCGATTATGCGGACAGTAGAAAGCTTATGTCCTTAATGCACCGCTCAGTGTGCTGAACCCCAAACGTCGTCTGTGGATGTTGCGAACATCGGACATACACGTTTTGATAACTACGTGCTAGTTCAGTTAAATGGCTTAAGTAGAGGCACCAAAGACGTTTTTCGAAACATCGCGGAACATATGAGATGTTTCGAGGGCTGAAATTAGGATTTCAGGCTCGTGCCCACGTCAAGAGGTATAAGACCTCCGACGATTTTCTTAGCCTGCAAACTCAGGGAGAAAAGCTCAATTGTTGAGCTTGTGCTCAGATTGTCTGAGTGCAACAATCACTTGAATCGAGTGGGAGTTGATCTTCCAGATGAGATAGTGATGTTTCCCCAAAGTCATTGCCACCGAGCTGCTAGAGCTTCGTGATGAACTATAACATATCAAGGATAGAGATGGTGATCCTTGAGGTATTCGCGTTGTTTGACATCGCGAAAGTAGAAATCAAGAAGGAGCATCAATTGTTGATGGTTGGTGAAACCACTAGTTTCAAGAAGGGCAAGGGCAAGAAGGGATACTTCATGAAACGGAAAATCAGCTGCTGCTCTAGTGAAGAAACCCAAGGTTGAACCCAAACCCGAGACTAAGTGCTTCTGTAATAAGGGAACAGCCACTGGAGCAGCATTACCCTAGATACTTGGTAGATGAGAAGGCTGGCAAGGTCGATAGAAGTATATTGGATATACATTATGTTAATGTGTTCTTTACTAGTACTCCTAGTAGCACCAGGGTATTAAGATACCGGTGCAGTTGCTAAGTGTTAGTAACTCGAAATAAAAAAGCTACAGAATAAACGGAGACTAGCTAAAGGTGAGCTGACGATATGTGTTGGAAGTGTTTCCATGTTTGATGTGATCAAACATCGCACGCTCCCTCTACCATCAAGATTATTATTAAACCTGAATAACTGTCATTGTGTGTTTGCGTTGAGCATAGACATGATTGGATTATGTCTATTGCAATACGGTTATTCATTTAAAGAGAATAATGTTTACTCTATTTATTTTAATAATACCTTCAAAGGTCTTGCACCTAAAGGAATGGTTTATTGAATCTCGATCGTAGTGATACACATTTTCATGCCAAAAGATATAAGATAGTAATGATAGTACCACTTACTTGTGGCACTGCCATGTAAGTCCTAATGGTATAAAACGCATGAAGAAGCTCCATGTTGATGGATCTTAGGGCTCACTTGTTTTGAAAGGTTTGAGACATGCGAACCATGTCTATTGGTGTATATGCATGAAGAAACTCCATGCAAATGGACCGTTTGGACTCACTTGATTTTGAATCACTTGAGACATGCAAATCATACCACATGGGCAAGATGACTGAAAGCCTCGTTTTCAGTAAAATGGAACTAGAAAGCAACTTGTTGGAAGTAATACATTTTGATGTGTGCAATCCAATGAGTGCTAAGGCATGTAGTGGATATCATTATGTTCTTACTTCACAGATGATTTGAGTAGATGTTGAGTATATTTACTTGATGAATCACGAGTCTGAATTATTGAAAGGTTCAAGTAATTTCAGGGTGAAGTTGAAAGATCATCGTGACAAGAGGATAAAATATCTATGATATGATCATAGAGATGAATATCTGAATTACGAGTTTGGCACAGAATTAAGACATTGTGGAAATTGTTTCACAACTAATACAGCCTGGAACACCATAGTGTGATGGTGTGTCCGAACATCATAACTGCACCCTATTGGATATGATGCATACCATGATGTCTCTTATCGAATTACCATGATAGTTTATGGGTTAGGCATTAAAGACAACCACATTCACTTTAAATAGGGCACCACGTAATTCCGATGAGATGACACCATATGAACTATGGTTTAGAGAAACCTAAGCTGTCATTTCTTAGAAGTTTGGGGCTGCGACGCTTATGTGAAAAAGTTTCAGGCTGATAAGCTCAAACCCAAAGCGGATAAATGCATCTTCATAGGACACCCAAAACAGTTGGGTATACCTCCTGTCTCAGATCCGAAAGCAATAAGGGATTGTTTCTAGAATCGGGTCCTTTCTCGAGGAAAAATTTCTCTCGAAAGAATTGAGTGGGAGGATGGTGGAGACTTGATGAGGTTATTGAACCGTCTCTTCAACTAGTGTGTGGCAGGGCACAGGAAGTTGTTTCTGTGGCACCTACACCAATTGAAGTGGAAGCTTATGATAGTGATCATGAAACTTCAGATCAAGTCACTACCAAACCTCGTGGGATGACAAGGATGCGTACTACTTCAGAGTGGTATGTGATCCTGTCTTGGAAGTCATGTTGCTAGACAACAATGAACCTACGAGCCATGGAGAAGCGATGGTGGGCCCGGATTCTGATAAATGGCTCGAGGCCATAAAATCCGAGATAGGATCCATGTACGAAAACAAAGTGTAGACTTTGGAAGAACTACTTGATGGTCGTAAGGCTGTTAGGTACATATGGATTTTAAAAGGAAGACGGACAATGGTGATAAGTATCACCATTAAGAAAGCTCAACTTGTCGTTAAGATGTTTTCCGGCAAGTTCAAGGAGTTGACTACGATGAGACTTTCTCACTCGTAGCGATGCTAAGAGTCTGTTGGAATTATATTAGCGATTACTACAATCTTGCAGATAGGATGTCAAAACATTGTTTCCTCGACGATTTTCTTGAGGAAAGGTTGTATGTGATACAACCGAAAGGTTTTGTCGATCCTAAGGATGCTAAAAGGTATGCTAGCTCCAGCAATCCTTCAAAGGACTGGAGTAAGCATCTCAGAGTTGGAATGTGCGCTTTGATGAGATGATCAAAGATTTTGGGTTTATACAAAGTTCATGAGAAACTTGTATTTCCAAATAAGTGAGTGGGAGCACTATAAAATTTCCGATGAGTATGTGTTGTTAACATGTTGTTGATCGGAAATGATGTAGAATTTCTAGAAAGCATGCAGAGCTATTTGAAAAGTGTTTTTTAATGGAAAGCCTGGATTAAGCTACTTGAACATTGAGCATCAAGATCTATAAGGATAGATCAAAACGCTTAATGGTACTTTCAAATGAGCACATACCTTGACATGATCTTGAAGGTGTTCAAGATGGATCAGTCAAAGAAGAAGTTCTTGCCTGAGTTGTAAGGTACGAAGTTAAGACTTAAAGCTCGACCTCGGCAGAAAAGAGAGAAACAACGAAGGTCGTCCCCTATGCTTAAGACATAGGCTCTACAGTATGCTATGCTGTGTACCGCACCTGAAGTGTGCCTTGCCGTGAGTCAGTCAAGGGGTACAAGAGTGATCCAAGAATGGATCACAGTACAGCGGTCAAAGTTATCCTTAGTAACTAGTGGACTAAGGAATTTTCTCGGTTATGGAGGTGATAAAGAGTTTGACGTAAAGAGTTACGACGATGCAAGCTTAACACCTATCCGGATAGCTCTGAATAGAGATACCGGATATGTATAGTGGAGAAACAATTTAGAATAGCTCCAAGTAGAATAGTTATTTGGAATAGCTCCAAATAGAGCGTGGTAGCTGCATCTAGGAGATGACATAGAGATTTGTAAAGCACACACGGATCTGAAAGGTTCAGACCCGTTGACTATAACATCTCTCAAAAGCATAACATGATCAAACCCAGAACTCATCGAGTGTTAATCACATGGTAATGTGAACTAGATTATTGACTCTAGTAAACTCTTTGGGTGTTAGTCACATGGGGATGTGACCTTGAGTGTTGATCACATATCGATGTGAACTAGATTATTGACTCTAGTGCAAGTGGGAGACTGTTGGAAATATGCCCTAGAGGCAATAATAAAAGTATTATTATTATTATATTTCCTTGTTCATGATAATTGTCTTTTATTCATGCTATAACTGTATTATCCGAAAATCGTAATACACGTGTGAATACATAGACCACAATCTGTCCCTGGTAAGCCTCTAGTTGACTAGCTCGTTGATCAATAGATGGTTACGGTTTCCTGACCATGGACATTGGATGTCATTGATAACGGGATCACTTCATTAGAAGAATGATGTGATGGACAAGACCCAATCCTAAGCCTAGCACAAAGATCGTAGTTCGTATGCTAAAGCTTTTCTAATGTCAAGTATCTTTTCCATAGACCATGAGATTGTGCAACTCCCGGATACCGTAGGAATGCTTTGGGTGTACCAAACGTCACAACGTAACTGGGTGGCTATAAAGGTGCATTACAGGTATCTCGGAAAGTGTCTGTTGGGTTGGCACGAATCGAGACTGGGATTTGTCACTCCGTGTAAATGGAGAGGTATCTCTGGGCCCACTCGGTAGGACATCATCATAATGTGCACAATGTGATCAAGGAGTTGATCACGGGATTATGTGTTACGGAACGAGTAAAGAGACTTGCCGGTAACAAGATTGAACAAGGTATCGGGATACCGACGATCGAATCTCGGGCAAGTACAATACCGCTAGACAAAGGGAATTGTATACGGGATCGATTGAGTCCTTGACATCGTGGTTCATCCGATGAGATCATCGTGGAACATGTGGGAGCCAACATGGGTATCCAGATCCCGCTGTTGGTTATTGACCGGAGAACGTCTCGGTCATGTCTACATGTCTCCCGAACCCGTAGGGTCTACACACTTAAGGATCGATGACGCTAGGGTTATAAAGGAAGCTTGTATGTGGTTACCGAATGTTGTTCGGAGTCCCGGATGAGATCCCGGACGTCATGAGGAGTTCCGGAATGGTCCGGAGGTAAAGATTTATATATAGGAAGTCCTGTTTCGGCCATCGGGGCAAGTTTCAGGGTCATCGGTATTGTACCGGGACCATCGGAAGGGTCCCGGGGGCCCACCGGGTGGGGCCACCTGCCCTGGGGGGCACATGGGCTGTACAGGGTGCGCCTTGGCCTATATGGGCCAAGGGCACCAGCCCCAAGAGGCCCATGCGCCAAGGAAACTTGGGGAGGGAAGAGTCCTCAAGGGGGAAGGCACCTCCGAGGTGCCTTGGGGAGGATGGACTCCTCCCCCCTCTTGGCCGCACCCCTTTCTTGGAGGAAGGGGCAAGGCTGCGCCTCCCCCCTCTCCCTTGCCCCTATATATAGTGGAGGGGAGGGAGGACATCCATACCAGGAGTCCCTGGCGCCTCCCTCCCTCCCGTGACACCTCCTCCTCTCCCGTAGGTGCTTGGCGAAGCCCTGCAGGGTTGCCACGCTCCTCCATCACCACCACGCCATTGTGTTGCTGTTGGATGGAGTCTTCCTCAACCTCTCCCTCTCTCCTTGCTGGATCAAGGAATGGGAGACGTCACCGGGCTGTACGTGTGTTGAACGCGGAGGTGCCTTCCGTTCGGCACTAGGATCATCGGTGATCTGAATCACGACGAGTACGAGTCCATCAACCCCGTTCACTTGAATGCTTCCGCTTAGCGATCTACAAGGGTATGTAGATGCACTCTCCTTCCCCTCGTTGCTGGTTTCTCCATAGATAGATCTTGGTGACACGTAGGAAAATTTTGAATTTCTGCTACGTTCCCCAACAGTGGCATCATGAGCTTGGTCTATGCGTAGTTTCTATGCACGAGTAGAACACAAAGTAGTTGTGGGCGTTGATTTTGTTCAATATGCTTACCATTACTAGTCCAATCTTGATTCGGCGGCATTGTGGGATGAAGCGGCCCGGACCGACCTTACACGTACTCTTACGTGAGACTGGTTCCACCGACTGACATGCACTAGTTGCATAAGGTGGCTAGCGGGTGTCTGTCTCTCCCACTTTAATCGGATCGGATTCGATGAAAAGGGTCCTTATGAAGGGTAAATAGCAATTGGCATATCACGTTGTGGTTTTTGCATTGGTAAGAAACGTTCTTGCTAGAAACCCATAGCAGCCACGTGAAACATGCAAACAACAATTAGAGGATGTCTAACTTGTTTTTGCAGGGTATGCTATGTGATGTGATATGGCCAAAAGGATGTGATGAATGATATATGTGATGTATGAGATTGATCATGTTCTTGTAATAGGAATCACGACTTGCATGTCGATGAGTATGACAACCGGCAGGAGCCATAGGAGTTGTCTTAATTTATTTATGACCTGCGTGTCAACATAAACGTCATGTAATTACTTTACTTTATTGCTAACCGTTAGCTGTAGTAGTAGAAGTAATAGTTGACGAGACAACTTCATGAAGACACGATGATAGAGATCATGATGATGGAGATCATGGTGTCATGCCGGTGACGATGATGATCATGGAGCCCTGAAGATGGAGATCAAAAGGAGCAAAATGATATTGGCCATATCATGTCAGTATTTGATTGCATGTGATGTTTATCATGTTTATGCATCTTTTTTACTTAGAACGACGGTAGTAAATAAGATGATCCCTTACAACAATTTCAAGAAGTGTTCTCCCCTAACTGTGCACCGTTGCTACAGTTCGTCCTTTCGAAGCACCACGTGATGATCGGGTGTGATAGACCCTTACGTTCACATACAACGGGTGTAAGACAGATTTACACATGCAATACACTTAGGGTTAACTTGACGAGCCTAGCATGTACAGACATGGCCTCGGAACACGGAGACCGAAAGGTCGAGCATGAGTCGTATAGTAGATACGATCAACATGAAGATGTTCACCGATGATGACTAGTCCGTCTCACGTGATGATCGGACACGGCCTAGTTGACTTGGATCATGTAATCACTTAGATGACAAGAGGGATGTCTATCTGAGTGGGAGTTCATAAGATGAACTTAATTATCCTGAACATAGTCAAAAGATCTTTGCAAATTATGTCGTAAGCTCGCGCTTTAGTTCCACTTTTTAGATATGTTCCTAGAGAAAATATAGTTGAAAGTTGATAGTAGCGATTATGCGGACAGTAGAAAGCTTATGTCCTTAATGCACCGCTCAGTGTGCTGAACCCCAAACGTCGTCTGTGGATGTTGCGAACATCGGACATACACGTTTTGATAACTACGTGATAGTTCAGTTAAATGGCTTAAGTAGAGGCACCAAAGACGTTTTTCGAAACATCGCGGAACATATGAGATGTTTCGAGGGCTGAAATTAGGATTTCAGGCTCGTGCCCACGTCAAGAGGTATAAGACCTCCGACGATTTTCTTAGCCTGCAAACTCAGGGAGAAAAGCTCAATTGTTGAGCTTGTGCTCAGATTGTCTGAGTGCAACAATCACTGGAATCGAGTGGGAGTTGATCTTCCAGATGAGATAGTGATGTTTCCCCAAAGTCATTGCCACCGAGCTGCTAGAGCTTCGTGATGAACTATAACATATCAAGGATAGAGATGGTGATCCTTGAGGTATTCGCGTTGTTTGACATCGCGAAAGTAGAAATCAAGAAGGAGCATCAATTGTTGATGGTTGGTGAAACCACTAGTTTCAAGAAGGGCAAGGGCAAGAAGGGATACTTCATGAAACGGAAAATCAGCTGCTGCTCTAGTGAAGAAACCCAAGGTTGAACCCAAACCCGAGACTAAGTGCTTCTGTAATAAGGGAACAGCCACTGGAGCAGCATTACCCTAGATACTTGGTAGATGAGAAGGCTGGCAAGGTCGATAGAAGTATATTGGATATACATTATGTTAATGTGTTCTTTACTAGTACTCCTAGTAGCACCAGGGTATTAAGATACCGGTGCAGTTGGTAAGTGTTAGTAACTCGAAATAAAAAAGCTACAGAATAAACGGAGACTAGCTAAAGGTGAGCTGACGATATGTGTTGGAAGTGTTTCCATGTTTGATGTGATCAAACATCGCACGCTCCCTCTACCATCAAGATTATTATTAAACCTGAATAACTGTCATTGTGTGTTTGCGTTGAGCATAGACATGATTGGATTATGTCTATCGCAATACGGTTATTCATTTAAAGAGAATAATGTTTACTCTATTTATTTGAATAATACCTTCAAAGGTCTTGCACCTAAAGGAATGGTTTACTGAATCTCGATCGTAGTGACACACATTTTCATGCAAAAAGATATAAGATAGTAATGATAGTACCACTTACTTGTGGCACTGCCATGTAAGTCCTAATGGTATAAAACGCATGAAGAAGCTCCATTTTGATGGATCTTAGGGCTCACTTGTTTTGAAAGGTTTGAGACATGCGAACCATGTCTATTGGTGTATATGCATGAAGAAACTCCATGCAAATGGACCGTTTGGACTCACTTGATTTTGAATCACTTGAGACATGCAAATCATACCACATGGGCAAGATGACTGAAAGCCTCGTTTTCAGTAAAATGGAACTAGAAAGCAACTTGTTGGAAGTAATACATTTTGATGTGTGCAATCCAATGAGTGCTAAGGCATGTAGTGGATATCGTTATGTTCTTACTTCACAGATGATTTGAGTAGATGTTGAGTATATTTACTTGATGAATCACGAGTCTGAATTATTGAAAGGTTCAAGTAATTTCAGGGTGAAGTTGAAAGATCATCGTGACAAGAGGATAAAATATCTATGATATGATCATAGAGATGAATATCTGAATTACGAGTTTGGCACAGAATTAAGACATTGTGGAAATTGTTTCACAACTAATACAGCCTGGAACACCATAGTGTGATGGTGTGTCCGAACATCATAACTGCACCCTATTGGATATGATGCATACCATGATGTCTCTTATCGAATTACCACGATAGTTTATGGGTTAGGCATTAAAGACAACCACATTCACTTTAAATAGGGCACCACGTAATTCCGATGAGATGACACCATATGAACTATGGTTTAGAGAAACCTAAGTTGTCATTTCTTAGAAGTTTGGGGCTGCGATGCCTATGTGAAAAAGTTTCAGGCTGATAAGCTCGAACCCAAAGCGGATAAATGCATCTTCATAGGACACCCAAAACAGTTGGGTATACCTCCTGTCTCAGATCCGAAAGCAATAAGGGATTGTTTCTAGAATCGGGTCCTTTCTCGAGGAAAAGTTTCTCTCGAAAGAATTGAGTGGGAGGATGGTGGAGACTTGATGAGGTTATTGAACCGTCTCTTCAACTAGTGTGTGGCAGGGCACAGGAAGTTGTTTCTGTGGCACCTACACCAATTGAAGTGGAAGCTTATGATAGTGATCATGAAACTTCAGATCAAGTCACTACCAAACCTCGTGGGATGACAAGGATGCGTACTACTTCAGAGTGGTACGTGATCCTGTCTTGGAAGTCATGTTGCTAGACAACAATGAACCTACGAGCCATGGAGAAGCAATGGTGGGCCCGGATTCTGATAAATGGCTCGAGGCCATAAAATCCGAGATAGGATCCATGTATGAAAACAAAGTGTAGACTTTGGAAGAACTACTTGATG
Source organism: Triticum aestivum (assembly GCF_018294505.1). Lineage (NCBI taxonomy): Eukaryota > Viridiplantae > Streptophyta > Magnoliopsida > Poales > Poaceae > Triticum > Triticum aestivum. The sequence goes on from NC_057804.1 coordinate 673,619,273, forward strand.
GTCGTAAGGCTGTTAGGTACATATGGATTTTAAAAGGAAGACGGACAATGATGATAAGTATCACCATTAAGAAAGCTCGACTTGTCGTTAAGATGTTTTCCGGCAAGTTCAAGGAGTTGACTACGATGAGACTTTCTCACTCGTAGCGATGCTAAGAGTCTGTTGGAATTATATTAGCGATTACTACAATCTTGCAGATAGGATGTCAAAACATTGTTTCCTCGACGATTTTCTTGAGGAAAGGTTGTATGTGATACAACCAAAAGGTTTTGTCGATCCTAAGGATGCTAAAAGGTATGCTAGCTCCAGCAATCCTTCAAAGGACTGGAGTAAGCATCTCAGAGTTGGAATGTGCGCTTTGATGAGATGATCAAAGATTTTGGGTTTATACAAAGTTCATGAGAAACTTGTATTTCCAAATAAGTGAGTGGGAGCACTATAAAATTTCCGATGAGTATGTGTTGTTAACATGTTGTTGATCGGAAATGATGTAGAATTTCTAGAAAGCATGCAGAGCTATTTGAAAAGTGTTTTTAATGGAAAGCCTGGATTAAGCTACTTGAACATTGAGCATCAAGATCTATAAGGATAGATCAAAACGCTTAATGGTACTTTCAAATGAGCACATACCTTAACATGATCTTGAAGGTGTTCAAGATGGATCAGTCAAAGAAGAAGTTCTTGCCTGAGTTGTAAGGTATGAAGTTAAGACTTAAAGCTCGACCTCGGCAGAAAAGAGAGAAAGAACGAAGGTCGTCCCCTATGCTTAAGACATAGGCTCTACAGTATGCTATGCTGTGTACCGCACCTGAAGTGTGCCTTGCCATGAGTCAGTCAAGGGGTACAAGAGTGATCCAAGAATGGATCATAGTACAGCGGTCAAAGTTATCCTTAGTAACTAGTGGACTAAGGAATTTTCTCGGTTATGGAGGTGATAAAGAGTTCGACGTAAAGAGTTACGACGATGCAAGCTTAACACCTATCCGGATAGCTCTGAATAGAGATACCGGATACGTATAATGGAGAAACAATTTAGAATAGCTCCAAGTAGAACAGTTATTTGGAATAGCTCCAAATAGAGCGTGGTAGCTGCATCTAGGAGATGACATAGAGATTTAAAAGCACACACGGATCTGAAAGGTTCAGACCCGTTGACTATAACATCTCTCAAAAGCATAACATGATCAAACCCAGAACTCATCGAGTGTTAATCACATGGTAATGTGAACTAGATTATTGACTCTAGTAAACTCTTTGGGTGTTAGTCACATGGGGATGTGACCTTGAGTGTTAATCACATATCGATGTGAACTAGATTATTGACTCTAGTGCAAGTGGGAGACTGCTGGAAATATGCCCTAGAGGCAATAATAAAAGTATTATTATTATTATATTTCCTTGTTCATGATAATTGTCTTTTATTCATGCTATAACTGTATTATCCGGAAATCGTAATACACGTGTGAATACATAGACCACAATCTGTCCCTGGTAAGCCTCTAGTTGACTAGCTCGTTGATCAATAGATGGTTACGGTTTCCTGACCATGGACATTGGATGTCATTGATAACGGGATCACTTCATTAGAAGAATGATGTGATGGACAAGACCCAATCCTAAGCCTAGCACAAAGATCGTAGTTCGTATGCTAAAGCTTTTCTAATGTCAAGTATCTTTTCCTTAGACCATGAGATTGTGCAACTCCCGGATACCGTAGGAATGCTTTGGGTGTACCAAACGTCACAACGTAACTGGGTGGCTATAAAGGTGCATTACAGGTATCTCCGAAAGTGTCTGTTGGGTTGGCACGAATCGAGACTGGGATTTGTCACTCCGTGTAAATGGAGAGGTATCTCTGGGCCCACTCGGTAGGACATCATCATAATGTGCACAATGTGATCAAGGAGTTGATCACGGGATGATGTGTTACGGAACGAGTAAAGAGACTTGCCGGTAACGAGATTGAACAAGGTATCAGGATACCGACGATCGAATATCGGGCAAGTACAATACCGCTAGACAAAGGGAATTGTATACGGGATCGATTGAGTCCTTGACATCGTGGTTCATCCAATGAGATCATCGTGGAACATGTGGGATCCAACGTGGGTATCCAGATCCCGTTGTTGGTTATTGACCGGAGAACGTCTCGGTCATGTCTACATGTCTCCCGAACCCGTAGGGTCTACACACTTAAGGTTCGATGACGCTAGGGTTATAAAGGAATCTTGTATGTGGTTACCGAATGTTGTTCGGAGTCCCGTATGAGATCTCGGACGTCACGAGGAGTTCCGGAATGGTCCGGAGGTAAAGATTTATATATAGGAAGTCCTGTTTCGGCCATCGGGACAAGTTTCGGGGTCATCGGTATTGTACCGGGACCACCGGAAGGGTCCCGGGGGCCCACCGGGTGGGGCCACCTGCCCCGGGGGGGCACATGGGCTGTAGGGGGTGCGCCTTGGCCTATATGGGCCAAGGGCACCAGCCCCAAGAGGCCCATGCGCCAAGGAAACTTGGGGAGGGAAGAGTCCTCAAGGGGGAAGGCACCTCCGAGGTGCCTTGGGGAGGATGGACTCCTCCCCCCCTCTTGGCCGCACCCCTTTCTTGGAGGAAGGGGCAAGGCTGCGCCTCCCCCCTCTCCCTTGCCCCTATATATAGTGGAGGGGAGGGAGGACATCCATACCAGGAGTCCCTGGCGCCTCCCTCCCTCCCGTGACACCTCCTCCTCTCCCGTAGGTGCTTGGCGAAGCCCTGCAGGGTTGCCACGCTCCTCCATCACCACCACGCCGTTGTGCTGCTGTTGGATGGAGTCTTCCTCAACCTCTCCCTCTCTCCTTGCTGGATCAAGGCGTGGGAGACGTCACCGGGCTGTACGTGTGTTGAACGCGGAGGTGCCGTCCGTTCGGCACTAGGATCATCGGTGATCTGAATCACGACGAGTACGACTCCATCAACCCCGTTCACTTGAACGCTTCCGCTTAGCGATCTACAAGGGTATGTAGATGCACTCTCCTTCCCCTTGTTGCTGGTTTCTCCATAGATAGATCTTGGTGACACGTAGGAAAATTTTAAATTCTGCTACGTTCCCCAACAGACGAGGAGCGCCGGTTGATGTGAGATTTTTTTTTTGAGAAAAGTTGATCCGAGATTGGGTCGACGACAGACAGGTTGCGGGGAACGGCGGCGAGGCGAGGCGATGGAGTGCGGGCGGCTTTTATGTTATATAGGAGGGCAAGAGGGGTCGGGGTTCGGGGGTAAAAAAAAGCACAGAGCTAGGGCTGCCGTATCCGACTCGCATTCTCTGATTTTTACCATACCAATTTATTTATAGTAGCAAAAATAAAATGCCCGTGCGTGCAAGTATTGTTTTTGGACATGTCCATAGTTTATTGCATTGCATGGTTACTTATATTTGTATAATCATGATATTTATTTATATTTAACTAACACATCATGATTTTCAATTTGTCTTCAAATCACCCACCCGTGAAATTTTTATATATATCCACTAATGCATCATGTGTTTCATCAGTTTATCTTGTGATTTAACCCTCCTGCATGACACGACACGCTCATTCAACTTTGGACCAAATATTTCTTTCTTTCTTTTAATAAAAAACTGAGACATCCCTCGATTTTGAAATTAAAAAAAAGAACAAAAAAACAAACTAAAGACATTGCAAAACCAAATTAAATCATTACTGTCTCATGATTACTCTCTTACACGCTCGTGAGTTGGAGATGGCCAAGCATCACATCCAGCACTCCAGCGTGTACCCGCTGCTACTCCGAGCGATGCCGATGCAGTTCGAAGCTTTTGACCCTCGTTGGCGTCTCATCGAACACGGTGCGAGCGGACATGAGGTCACCATCACCGACGCATGCATCAAGACAGTTGAGGAAGCATGAGTTAAATTATCCTACTCATGATCGAGTTATCAGCTGTGGTACATGCATTGAAGATCTGGAGACACGATCTGATTGGTCACAAGAGTGATATCTACACCGATTATAAGAGCTTGAAGTATATATTCACTCAGACAGATCTGAATTTAAGACAACATCGCTGGCTAGAGTTAATCAAGGATTATGAACCGGAGGTACATTATGATCTAGGTAAGGCGAATGTTGTAGCTGATGCTCTCAGTAGGAAGAAATATGACAACAATCGTAAGTTGAGACCAGAGGCAGAAGATTTGCATGCGGAGTTGCAACATCTGATCCTTGGAATTGTTGCTAGTGCTATGGAGATAAAAGTGATTCCTACGTTGGAGCAAGAAATACGTAAGGGCCAGCTAGAAGATGAAAAGCTAAAGAAGATAGCTGAGAATGTGGTGATTGGTAAAGCACCTGGCTTCAGAATAGATGAGAATGGAACCTTATGGTTTGGAAAAAGGATATGTGTGCCTGAGGTGAAAGCCATTCATGATACAATTTTGCGTGAAGCACATGAGTCAGCCTATTCTATTCATCCTGGAAGTACTAAGATGTATCTAAATCTTAAGGAGAAGTACTGGTGGTATGGATTGAAAAGAGATGTGGCTGAGTATGTAGCTATATGTGACACTTGTGAGAGGGTAAAGACTGAGCATCAGAGACCCGCTAGTTTGTTACAACCAATGAAGATTCCTAAGTGGAAATGGGAAGAAGTCGGAATGGAATTTATAGTGGGATTACCACATACTCAGCAAGGTTATGATTCTATATGGGTAATAGTGGATCGTCTCACTAAAGTCGCTCACTTTTTGCCTGTCAAGACTACTTATAGCGGGGCAAGATTGGTAGAGCTATACATGGAAAGAATAGTATGTCAGCACGGAGTTCCTAAGAAGATTGTGTCTGATAGAGGTACGCAGTTCACGTCTATCTTTTGGCAGAAAGTGCATGTCGGTGTCAAAACCGGTGGATCTCGTGTAGGGGGTCCCAAACTGTGCATCTAAGGCGGATGGTAACAGTCACCAGAATAGTCTAAAGATGGCACCGTTTGAAGCAATGTATGGGCGTAAGTGTAGAACACCGTTGTTCTGGAATCAAATGGGTGAAAGTTAAGTCTTTGGACCAAATGTGCCCAGGAATGCCGAGGAACAAGTCAGGTTGATTAGAGAGAACTTGAGAGTGGCACAAACTCGTCAGAAGAGCTATGCAGATAATCGAAGAAGAGAATTAATTTTTGGAGTACGAGATTATGTCTATCTGAAAGTATCTCCTATGAGAAGTCACTAGTAGAAAAAGGGCCATTTGTCCCGATTCCAGAGGGCCATTTGTCCCGGTTTTGGAACCGGGACTAAAGGGTCGGGACTAATACCCAAAACCTTTAGTCCCGGTTTGGTTACGAACCGGGACCAAAGGCCCTCCATGTGGCACTGCCTGGGGCGGGGGAGGGAGGACCTTTAGTCCCGGTTGGTGTTAGCAACCGGGATTAAAGGCTCCACCTTTAGTCCCGGTTGGTAACACCAACCGGTACCAAAAGGCGGCCACGCGTCAGCAGCTCGCAGTCGCTGGGGTTTTTGTTTTTTTTGGAAGGGGGGTTTTGGGGTTTTGGAGGGTTAATTTAGGGGTTTCATATTGTGTTAGGGAGCTAATAGAGAGAAATGACCTCTCTTTTTCCGTGCTTGGTCGACTCTAGCTACTATACATATAGAGAGAACTCGACACTAGCTAGTAAGCAAATAAAGGAAACCATTAATTACACAAGATCGTCATGAACATATATAGAGAGAAGTGACATCTCTTTCTTCGTGCTTGGTCGAACAACAAGTTTTCGTATATCACTAGTAAAAAAATTGTCAAATGTGAGCCACATTAATCCCGGTTGGAATATGAGCCGGCACTAATGTGTCCATTAGTGCCGATTCCAACGGCTAGACGGGAGGAGATCTTTAGTACCGGTTCGGAACGGACCTTTAGTACCGGCTCATGCCATGAACCGGTACTAAAGAGGCAGGGACCCGGCCAGCCCCTTTAGTACCGGTTTGTGGTATAAACCGGTAGTAAAGAGGTTGTGGCAGCCTGTTTTTAGTCCCACCTCGCTCCCCTAGCAGGATTTTTACCACCTTAAATATGTTACTTTTCAAACTATCACAAGCACTTGGTCTTCATTGAACTCTATGTGTAGAATTTGTGGTTGCAATATGAGTCTTCATTGGTTTCTAAACCGTTGAGGACTCATCTTGACAATTCAGATTGTACACTACACACAAAGATAATTGATAATCAATGTGTTTTTGATGTATATTTTTACATGTTTACGCCCTCACATGTACAATCAATGTTTTTTAAACTTATTTGAACTCCAGACTTTTTTTGCGTTCATTATGCAGCATTCAAAGCGACGTCATCAATTTCCAACATGTTCTAACATCATTTGCTGTTTTTCAGTCATTTATCGATTTGTTTAGAGAGCTAAATGACCGTGAAATTGAAAAATCATTACAAAATGAACTCTGAAAATGTTGAAACTTGGCATGGTATCATCATTTCACCCGCATAGCATATGCAAAAGAGTAGAGAGGGTCACGGCAAAAACTGGACGCACTTCGTGTACAAACTGGATAATCTCTTTCGGAGTATCAGGGTTTCGGACGAGAACTCATCTGTTACACGGGAACTTCATTTTTTTTAAACTTATTTGAACTCCAGACTTTTTTTGCCTTCAGCATGTAGCATTCAAAGCGACATCATCAATTTCCAACACGTTCTTACATCATTTGCTGTTTTTCAGTCATTTACTGATTTGTTTAGAGAGCTAAATGACCGTGAAATTGAAAATCACTACAAAATGAACTCTGAAAATGTTGAAACTTGGCATGGTATATCATTTCACCTGCATAGCAAGTGCAAAAGAGTAGAGAGGGTCACGGCAAAAACTGGACGCACTTCGTGTACAAACTGGACAATCTCTTTCGGAGTATCAGGGGTTCGGACGAGAACTCATCTGTTACACGGGCACTTCATTTTTTTAACTTATTTGAACTCCAGACTTTTTTGCGTTCAGTATGCAGCATTCAAAGCGACGTCATCAATTTCCAACACGTTCTGACATCATTTTCTGTTTTTCAGTCATTTACCGATTTGTTTAGAGAGTTAAATGACCGTGAAATTGAAAATCACTACAAAATGAACTCTGAAAATGTTGAAACATGGCATGGTATCATCATTTCACCCGCATAGCATGTGCAAAAGAGTAGAGAGGGTGACAGCAAAAACTGGATGCACTTCATGTACAAACTGGACAATCTCTTTCAGAGTATCAGGGTTTCAGACGAGAACTCATCTGTTACACGGGCATTTCATGTTTTTTAACTTATTTGAACTACAGAATTTTTTTGCATTCAATATGCAGCATTCAAAGCGACATCATCAATTTCCAACACGTAGCGACATCATCAATTTCCAACACGTTCTGACATCATTTGCTATTTTTAGTCATTTATCGATTTGTTTAGTGAGCTAAATGACCGTGAAATTGAAAATCACTACAAAATGAACTCTAAAAATGTTGAAACTTGGCATGGTATCATCATTTCACCCGCATAGCATGTGCAAGAAAGTAGAGAGGGTCACGGAAAAAACTGGGTGCACTTTGTGTACAAACTGGACAATCTCTTTCGGAGTATCAGGGTTTCGGACGAGAACTCATTTGTTACATGGCACTTCATTTTTTTTAAACTTATTTGAACTCCAGACTTTTTTTTGCGTTCAGTATTCAGCATTCAAAGCGACGTCATCAATTTCCAACACGTTCTGACATCATTTGCTGTTTTTCATTCATTTACCAATTTGTTTGGAGAGCTAAAGCAAAAATATTCACAAAGAAACTAAATACAGCAAAGAAAAACTACTCGGAAATAAATAGAAGAAAAGAAAAAAAGAAGAAAAGAAAAAAACTATATAAAAAATTACTCAAAAATAAATAGAAGAAAATAAATAATGCAGAAAAGAAAGAAAAAACTATATAAAAAATGTTGGGGCGCAGCCCAGTGGGCCTGCCAGAACTCGGGTGTGCAAATTCAGGCCCAGAAGGGCCAGCAGGCTCACAGGGCAGCGCGCCATAGTTAGGCCCAGAAGCCTGCTATATAGAGGAGTTCGAAGGAGCAGCCGCGGCTGGGTTTATAAACCAGTGCGGCTGCCCTCGCTCGGCGAGGTGGGACTAAACATTGTGCATCGCGGGTGGCAGCGCACACCCATTAGTACCAGTTTGTGGCTCCAACCGGTACTAATGGGTGGGCCTTTGGTACCGGTTGGAGCCATGAACCGATACTAAAGGGGATCGTTTCCCGCCGCTTGACCTGGCCAAAATTGTCCTTTAGTATCGGTTGGTGGCTCCAACCGGTACTAAAGGTGTTGGGGAACGTTGCAGAAAATAAAAAATTTCTACGCTTCACCAAGATCAATCTATGCAGTCATCTAGCAACAAGAGAGAGGAGTGCATCTACATATGCTTGTAGATCACGAGCGGAAGCGTTCAAGAGAACGGGGTTGAGGGAGTCATACTCGTCGTGATCCAAATCACCGAACATCCTAGTGTCGAACGGACAGCACCTCCGCGTTCGACACACGTACGGTTGGAGAAGACGTCTCCTCCTTCTTGATCCAGCAAGGGGGAAGGAGAGGTTGATGGAGATCTAGCAGCACGACAGCGTGGTGGTGGAAGTAGCGGCGATCTCGGCAGGGCTTCGCCAAGCTCAGCGAGAGGGAGAGGTGTTACGGGGTTGAGGGAGGCGCCAGGGACTAGGGTGTGGCTGCCCTCCCTCCCCCCCTCTTTATATAGGGGCCCTGGGGGGGCGCCGGCCCCCTAGAGATCCCATCTCAAGGGGGGCGGCGGCCAAGGGGGGGACTTGCCCCCCAAGCCAAGTGGGGCGCCCCCACCCCTAGGGTTTCCAACCCTAGGTGCAAGGGGAGGCCCAAGGGGGGCGCACCAGCCCACCAGGGGCGGGTTCCCTTCCCTCTTCAGCCCACGGGGCCCTCCGGGATAGGTGGCCCCACCCGGTGGACACCCGGGACCCTTCCGGTGGTCCCGGTACAATACAGGTGACCCCCGAAACTTTCCCGGTGGCCGAAACTGGACTTCCTATATACAATTCTTCACCTCCAGACCATTCCGGAACTCCTCGTGACGTCCAGGATCTCATCCGGGATCCGAAGTTACCGCATACTAATATCTCTACAACCCTAGCGTCACCGAACCTTAAGTGTGTAGACCCTACGGGTTCGGGAATCACACAGACATGACCGAGACAGCTCTCCGGCCAATAACCAACAGCGGGATCTGGATACCCATGTTGGCTCCCACATGTTCCACGATGATCTCATCGAATGAACCACGATGTCGAGGATTCAAGTAATCCCGTATACAATTCCCTTTGTCAATCGGTACGTTACTTGCCCGAGATTCGATCGTCGGTATCCCAATACCTCGTTCAATCTTGTTATCGGCAAGTCACTTTACTCGTACCGTAATGCATGATCTCGTGACCAACCACTTGGTCACATTGAGCTCATTATGATGATGCATTACCGAGTGGGCCCAGAGATACCTCTCCATCATACGGAGTGACAAATTCCAGTCTCGATCCATGTCAACCCAACAGATACTTTCGGGGATACCTGTAGTATACCTTTACAGTCACCCAGTTACGTTGTGACGTTTGGTACACTCAAAGCACTCCTATGGTATTCGGGAGTTATACGATCTCATGGTCTAAGGAAATGATACTTTACATTGGAAAAGCTCTAGCAAACGAACTACACGATCTTGTGCTATGCTTAGGATTGGGTCTTGTCCATCACATCATTCTCCTAATGATGTGATCCCGTTATCAATGACTGTCATGTCCATAGTCAGGAAACCATGACTATCTGTTGATCAACGAGCTAGTAAACTAGAGGCTCACTAGGGACATGTTGTGGTCTATGTATTCACACAGGTATTATGATTTCCGGATAACACAATTATAGCATGAATAATAGACAATTATCATGAACAAGGAAATATAATAATAATCATTTTATTATTGCCTCTAGGGCATATTTCCAACAGTCTCCCACTTGCACTAGAGTCAATAATCTAGTTACATTGTGATGAATCAAACACCCATAGAGTTCTGGTGTTGATCATGCTTTGCTCGCGGAAGAGGTTTAGTTAACGGATCTGCAACATTCAGATCCGTATGCACTTTGCAAATATCCATGTCTCCATCTTGAACATTTTCACGAATGGAGTTGAAGCGACGCTTGATGTGCCTAGTCTTCTTGTGAAACCTGGGCTCCTTGGCAAGGGCAATAGCTCTAGTGTTGTCACAGAAGAGAGTGATCGGCCCCGACGCATTGGGTATGACTCCTACGTCGGTGATGAACTCCTTCATCCATATTGCTTCATGTGCTGCCTCCGAGGCTGCCATGTACTCCGCTTCACATGTAGATCCCGCCACGACGCTTTGCTTGCAACTGCACCAGCTTACTGCCCCACCATTCAAAATATACACGTATCCGGTTTGTGACTTAGAGTCATCCAGATCTGTGTCGAAGCTAGCGTCGACGTAACCTTTTACGACGAGCTCTTCGTCACCTCCATAAACGAGAAACATATCCTTAGTCCTTTTCAGGTACTTCAGGATATTCTTGACCGTTGTCCAGCGTTTCATGCCGGGATTACTTTGGTACCTTCCTACCAAACTTACGGCAAGGTTTACATCAGGTCTGGTACACAGCATGGCATACATAATAGACCCTATAGCCGAGGCATAGGGGATGACACTCATACTTTCTCTATCTTCTGCCGTGGTCGGGCATTGAGGCGAGCTCAATTTCACACCCTGCAACACAGGCAAGAACCCCTTCTTGGACTGATCCATATTGAACTTCTTCAATATCTTATCAAGGTATGTGCTTTGTGAAAGACCTATGAGGCGTCTCGATCTATCCCTATAGATCTTGATGCCTAATATGTAAGCAGCTTCTCCAAGGTCCTTCATTGAAAAACACTTATTCAAGTAGGCCTTAATGTTGTCCAAAAGTTCTATATCATTTCCCATCAAAAGTATGTCATCTACATATAATATGAGAAATGCTAGAGAGCTCCCACTCACTTTCTTGTAAACGCAGGCTTCTCCATAAGTCTGCATAAACCCAAACGCTTTGATCATCTCATCAAAGCGAATGTTCCAACTCCGATATGCTTGCACCAGCCCATAAATGGATCGCTAGAGTTTGCATACCTTGTTAGCATTCTCAGGATCGACAAAACCTTCCGGTTGCATCATATACAGCTCTTCCTTAAGATAGCCGTTAAGGAATGCCGTTTTGACGTCCATTTGCCATATCTCATAATCATAGTATGCGGCAATTGCTAACATGATTCGGACGGACTTCAGCTTCGCTACGGGAGAGAAAGTCTCATCGTAGTCAACCCCTTGAACTTGTCGATAACCCTTAGCAACAAGTCGAGCTTTATAGATGGTAACATTACCATCCACGTCCATCTTCTTCTTAAAGATCCAATTGTTTTCTATCGCTCGCCGATCGTCGGGCAAGTCTGTCAAAGTCCACACTTTGTTTTCATACATGGATCCTATCTCGGATTGCGTGGCTTTAGGCCATTTGTTGGAATATGGGCCCGCCATTACTTCTTCATAGTTCGAAGGTTCACCGTTGTCTAACAACATGATTTCCAGGACAGGGTTGCCATACCACTCTGGTGTGTAACGTGTCCTTGTGGACCTACGAAGTTCGGTAGTAACTTGATCCGAAGTACCTTGATCATCATCATTAATTTCCTCTCTAGTCGGTGCAGGCACCACGGGAACATCTTTCTCAGCTGCGCTACTTACTGGTTCAAGAGGTAGTACTTCATCAAGTTCCACTTTCCTCCCACTTACTTCTTTCGAGAGAAACTCTTTCTTCAGAAAGGACCCGTTCTTGGCAACAAAGATCTTGCCTTCGGATCTGAGGTAGAAGGTATACCCAATGGTTTCCTTAGGGTATCCTATGAAGACGCATTTTTCCGACTTGGGTTCGAGCTTTTCAGGTTGAAGTAAGTTTCTTGACATAAGCATCGCATCCCCAAACTTTTAGAAACGACAGCTTAGGTTTCTTCCCAAACCATAATTCATACGGTATCGTCTCAACGGATTTAGACGGTGCCCTATTTAAAGTGAATGTAGTTGTCTCTAGAGCGTATCCCCAAAATGGTAGCGGTAAATCGGTGAGTGACATCATAGATCGCACCATATCCAATAGAGTGCGATTATGACACTCTGACACACCGTTACGCTGAGGTGTTCCAGGCGGCATGAGTTGTGAAACGATTCCACATTTCCTTAAGTGCATACCAAATTCGTGACTTAAATATTCTCCTCCATGATCTGATCGTAAGAACTTTATTTTTCGGTCACGTTGATTCTCTACCTCATTCTGAAATTCCTTGAACTTTTCAAAGGTCTCAGACTTGTGTTTCATCAAGTAGACATACCCATATCTACTTAAGTCATCAATGAGAGTGAGAACATAACGATAGCCACCACGAGCCTCAACGCTCATTGGACCGCACACATCAGTATGTATAATTTCCAATAAGTTGGTTGCTCGCTCCATTGTTCCGGAGAACGGAGTCTTGGTCATTTTACCCATGAGGCATGGTTCGCACGTGTCAAATGATTTGAAATCAAGAGACTCCAAAAGCTCATCTGTATGGAGCTTCTTCATGTGTTTGACACCAATGTGACCAAGGCGGCAGTGCCACAGATATGTGGGACTATCATTATCAATCTTACATCTTTTGGTATTCACACTATTAATATGTGTAACATCACGTTCGAGATTCATTAAGAATAAACCATTGACCAGCGGGGCATGACCATAAAACATATCTCTCATATAAATAGAACAACCATTATTCTCGGATTTAAATGAGTAGCCATCTCGTATTAAACGAGATCCAGATACAATGTTTATGCTCAAAGCTGGCACTAAATAACAATTATTAAGGTTTAAAACTAATCCCATAGGTAAATGTAGAGGTAGCATGCCGACAGCGATCACATCGACCTTGGAACCATTCCCGATGCGCATCATCACCTTGTCCTTCGCCAGTCTCCGCTTATTTCACAGCTCCTGTTTTGAGTTACAAATATGAGCAACCGCACCGGTATCAAATACCCAGGAGCTACTACGAGTACTGGTAAGGTACACATCAATTACATGTATATCACAAATACCTTTAGGGTTGCCGGCCTTCTTGTCCGCTAAGTATTTGGGGTAGTTCCGCTTCCAGTGTCCGCTTCCCTTGCAATAAAATCACTCAGTCTCAGGTTTGGGTCCATTCTTTGGCTTCTTCCCGGCAACTGGCTTACCGGGCGTGGCAACTCCCTTGCTGTCCTTCTTGAAGTTCTTATTACCCTTGCCTTTCTTGAAACTAGTGGTTTTATTGACCATCAACACTTGATGTTCCTTTTTTATTTCCACCTCCGCTGATTTCAGCATTGAAAATACTTCAGGAATAGTTTTCACCATCCTCTGCATATTTTAGTTCATCACAAAGCTCTTGTAGCTAGGTGGGAGCGACTGAAGGATTTTGTCAATGACCGCCTCGTCAGGGAGGTTAATGTCCAACTAGGACAAGCGGTTGTGCAACCCGGACATTTTGAGTATGTGCTCACTGACAGAACTATTTTCCTCCATCTTACAATTGTAGAACTTGTCGGAGAGTTGATACGTCTCCAACGTATCTATAATTTTTTATTGCTCCATCCTACTTTATCTACTGTTTTAGGCAATATTGGGCTTTATTATCCACTTTTATATTATTTTTGGGACTAACATATTAACCGGAGGCCCAGCCCAGATTTGCTGTTTTATGCCTATTTCAGTGTTTCGAGGAGAAGGAATATCAGACGGAGTCAAAACGGAACGAAATCAACTGGAGAAGTTAATTTTGGAAGGAAACCCACCTGATGGACTTGGAGTGCACATCAGGGGAGTCCCGGGCTGCCCACGAGGATGGGGGTGCGCCCCCTGCCTCGTGAGCACCCCGGAGGTCCACCGACGTACCCCTTGCACCCATATATACCTATGTACCCTAAAACTTCCAGAACAGAAGATAGATCGGGAGTTCCGCCACCGCAAGCCTCCAGAGCCATGAAAAATCAATCGGGACCCTGTTCCGACACCCTGCCGGAGGGGGATCCCATCACCGGTGGCCATCTTCATCATCCCGGCGCTATCCATGACGAGGAGGGAGTAGTTCACCCTCGGGGCTGAGGGTATGTACCAGTAGCTATGTGTTTGATCTCTCTCTCTTGTGTTCTCTCTCGTGTTCCCTCTATGGCACGATCTTGATGTATCCCGAGCTTTTCTATTGTAGTTGGATCTTATGATGTTTCTCCCCCTCTACTCTCTTGTGATGAATTGAGTTTCCCCTTTGAAGTTATCTTATCGGATTGAGTCTTTATGAGAACACTTGATGTATGTCTTGCCGTGATTATCTGTGGTGACAATGGGATATCATGTGCCACTTGATGTATGTTTTGGTGATCAACTTGCAGGTTTTGTGACATTGGGAACCTATGCATAGGGGTTGGCACACGTTCTTGACTCTCCGGTAGTAGCTTTGGGGCACTCTTTGAAGTACTTTTATGTTGGTTGGATGAATCTGAGATTGTGTGACGCATATCGTATAATCATGCCCACGGATACTTGAGGTGACAATGGAGTATCTAGGTGACATTAGGGTTTTGGTTGATTTGTGTCTTAAGGTGTTATTCTAGTACGAACTCTTTTATAGATCGATCCAAAAGAATAACTTTGAGGTGGTTTCGTACCCTACCATAATCTCTACATTTGTTCTCCGCTATTAGTGGCTTTGGAGTGACTCTTTGTTGCATGTTGAGGGCTTGTTATATGATCTATCTACGTTATTATTGTTGAGAGAACTTGCACTAGTGAAAGTATGAACCCTAGGCCTTGTTTCCTATCATTGCAATACCATTTACGCTCACTTTTACCACTTGTTACCTTGCTGTTTTTATTATTTCAGATTACAAAAACCTTTATCTACTATCTATTTTGCACTTGTATCTTCGTCTCTTCGCTGAACTAGTGCACCTATACAATTTACCATTGTATTGGGGGTGTTGGGGACACAAGAGACTCTTTATTATTTGGTTGCAGGGTTGTTTGAGAGAGACCATCTTCATCCTACGCCTCCTACGGATTGATAAACCTTAGGTCATCCACTTGAGGGAAATTTGCTACTGTCCTACAAACCTGTGCACTTGCAGGCCCAACAACGTCTACAAGAAGAAGGTTGTGTAGTAGACATCAGGCTCTTTTCTGGCGCCGTTGCCGGGAGGTGAGTGCTTGAAGGTATATCTTTAGATCTTGCAATCGAATCTTTTTGTTTCTTGTTTTATCACTAGTTTAGTTTATAAAAGAAAACTACAAAAAAAATGGAGTTAAGTTTGTCTCATACGCTTCGTCTTTTTAATATCTTTCGTGAGTATGATGGAAAGGAAAATTGTGCTCAAGTGCTAGAAGAAGAATTACATAGAATGCTTGGCATAAAATATGTGAATGATGAGCATGATTGCAATGTTGTTAGTATGAATTCCCTGAATACCCATGATGCTAATGATATGCAAAGCCACAAGCTTGGGGAAGCTATGTTCGATGGAGATGATATTTTTTGTCCCCCAAGCTTTGATGAGAAAATTACTATGATGAAAGCATGCATCCTATCTATGATGATTATTGTGATGACAGGTATGCTTTAAAGAATAATGATAACAATGAAACTTGTCATCTTGATCTTAATTTTCAATCATATGATAGTTATTTTGTTGAGTTTGCTCCCACTATTATTCATGAGAAGAATCTTGCTTATGTGGAGAGTAGTAAATTTTCTATGTTTGTAGATCATGAAAAGAATGTTTTATGTGCTGGTTATATTGTTGAATTAATTCATGATGCTACTGAAAACTATTATGAGAGAGGAACATATGCTTGTATGAGTTGCAATAATGTCAAGTTTCCTCCCTATGTGCTTAAATTCTTGAAGCTGTGCTTGTGTTACCTTCCTATGCTAGTTGATTATTGTTCCCATAAGTTGTTTGTTCACAAAATCCCTATGCATAGGAAGTGGGTTAGACTTAAATGTGCTAGTCATATGCTTCATGATGCTCCCGTTATGTTTCAATCCTTATCTTTTATGTGAGCATCATTGTCATCATCATGCCTAGCTAGAAAGGCATTAAAGAAAAGCGCTTGTTGGGAGACAACCCAATATTTATCCTTACTGTTTTTGTGTGTACACATGATTATGCTACTGTATTAATCATGTTTTATATCTTTTGTTTCAATAAAGTGCCAAGTAGAACCTTTGGGAAGACTTGGGTGAAGTTTATATGATCTTGCTGTAGAAAACAGAAACTTTAGCGCTCACGAGAATGGCTGCCATTTTTTACTGGAGAGTGCTTTTAGGTTGATTATTTTTGCAGATGATTAATAGACAAATTACTCAGGTCCAGAAAGTTATTTAATAATTTTTGGGGTTCCATAATTATAGGTTTTATACAGATTACCACAGACTGTTCTGTTTTTGACAGATTCTGTTTTCTATGTGTTGTTTGCTTATTTTGATGCATCTATGGCTAGTATTAAGTGGTATGAACCATAGAGAAGTTATAATACAGTAGATATTACACCAATATGAATTTAGAATGAGTTCATTACATTACCTAAGTGGTGGTTTTATTTTCTTATACTAACGGAGCTTACGAGTTTTGTTTTGAGTTTTGTGTGGTTGAAGTTTTCAAGTTTTGGGTAAAGATTCGATGGACTATGGAATAAGGAGTGGAAAGAGCCTAAGCTTGGGGATGCCCAAGGCACCCCAAGGTAAAATTCAAGGACAACCAAGCAACTAAGCTTGGGGATGCCCCGGAAGGCATCCCCTCTTTCGTCTTCGTTCATCGGTAACTTTACTTGGAGCTATATTTTTATTCACCACATGATATGTGTTTTGCTTGGAGCGAAATTTTATTTTGCTAGTTTTTGCTTGCTTTTAGTTAGAATAATGTTTTGCATCTTTAGTTTCAATAAAAATGTCAAGGATAGCCTTTGCCATGCTTATTTTGCTTGTATACATGTTGCTGTCTGAAAACAGAAAGTTTACCGCTGTTGCAAAAATTCCCTAGGAAAGTCGGAGAATGGTATAACGTTGAATCTTTTTGTATATTAAGCTATGATAAATTTATTACAGTGGGAATTTTAGTTCATAATTTTTGGAGTCAGGGAAGTATTGTTACTCTTGCATTCTTTACAGACTGTACTGTTTCGACAGATTACTGTTATGTTTGCATTGTTTGCATATGTTTGCTTGTTTAATGATTCTATTTGAGGATAGGAGTATTAAATATACAGATACATTTAGTATTAAATGTTGAATAATAATTTAAGTGATTTGTTACAGTAGAAAATGATAAGGTTTTGCATTTGTTTATACTAACCTATCTCACGAGTTCTTGTTGAGTTTGTTGTGAATGAAGCTTTTGATAAAAAGAGAAACCATGATATGAGAGGAATTAAGGAGACACAAAAGTTCAAGATTGGGGATGCCCAAGGCACCCCAAGATAATATTCCAAGAAGTCTCAAGCATCTAAGCTTGGGGATGCCCCGGTAGGCATCCCACCTTTCTTCTTCAACAACTATCGGTTAGTATCGGTTGAGCCTAAGTTTTTGCTTCTTCACATGAGTTGTGCTATCCTTGCAATGTAGTTTTCTTTAGCTTTGCTTGCTGTTTGAATAAAGTATCAAGATCTGAAATTATTAAATGGGAGAGTCTTCACATAGTTGCATAATTATTCGACTACTCATTGTTCTTCACTTATATCTTTTGGAGTAGTTTTTGTTATTGCTCATAGTGCTTCACTTATATCTTTTGAGCTTGGTAATTTTTGCTCTAGTGCTTCACTTATATCTTTTAGAGCATGGTGGTGGATTTGTTTTAAAGAAACTATTGATCTCTCATGCTTCACTTAGATTATTTTGAGAGTTGTTAATAGCATGGTATTTTGCTTAATATTAATATACTTGGTATTCAAGATATGTGAAACTTTCTTTTGAGTGAATTGAATACTAAGATAAGTTTGATGCTTGATAATTGTTTTGAGATATGGAGGTGATAATATCAAAGTCGTTCTAGTTGGGTGATTATGAATTTGTGAAATGCTTGTGTTGAAGTTTGCAAGTCCCGTAGCATGCATGTATGGTTAAAGTTGTGTAACAAATTTGAAACATGAAGTGTACCTGGCTTGTGCATCCTTATGAGTGGCGGTCGGGGACGAGCGATGGTCTTTTCCTACCAATCTATCCCCCTAGGAGCATGCATGTAGTACTTGATTTTTGATGACTTCTAAATATTTGCAATAAGTATATGAGTTCTTTCGACTAATGTTGAGTCCATGGATTATACGCACTCTCACCTTTCCGCCTTTGCTAGCCTCTTCGGTACCGTGCATTTCCCTTTCTCACCTTGAGACTTGGGGCAAACTTCGCCGGTGCATCCAAACCCCGTGATACGATATGCTCTATCACACATAAACCTCTTTATATCTCCTCAAAACAGCCACCATACCTACCTATTTATGGCATTTCCATAACCATTCCGAGATATATTGCCATGCAACTTCCATCGTCATCATCATGATATACATTACTTTTGTCATATTGCCATTGCATGATCATGTAGTTGACATCGTATTTGTGGCAAGGCCACCATGCATTATTTTCCATACATGTCACTCTTGATTCATTAAACCATCCCGGTACACCGCCGGAGGCATTCATATAGAGTCATATCTTGTTCTAAGTTTCGAGTTGTAATCCTTATGTTGTAATCAATAGAAGTGTGATGGTCATCATTATTAGAGCATTTCCCAAAAGAAAAAAAACAGAAAAAAAAAAGAAAAGAAGAAAGGCCAAAAGAAAAAAAAGAAAGGCCCAAAAAAAAGTGCAATGCTACTATCTCTTTTTTCACACTTGTGCTTCAAAGTAGCACCTTGTTCTTCATGTAGTGAGTCTCATATATTGTGCTTCAAAGTAGCACCTTGTTCCTCATATAGTGAGTCTCATATATTGTGCTTCAAAGTAGCACCTTGTTCTTCATGTAGTGAGTCTCGTAAGTTGTCTTTTTATGCTAGTGGGAATTTTTCATTATAGAACTTGGCTTGTATATTCCTATGATGGGCTTCCTCAAATGCCCTAGGTCTTCATGAGAAAGCGAGTTGGATGCACACCCACTAGTTTTCTTTTGTTGAGCATTCATAGCTCTCGTGCATCCGTTGCATGGCAATCCCTACTCCTCATGTTGACATCAATTGATGGGCATCTCCATAGCCCGTTGATTATCCTCGTCAATGTGAGACTTTCTACTTTTTTGTCTTCTCCACACAATCCCCATCATCATATTCTATTCCACCCATAGTGCTATATCCATGGCTCACGCTCATGTATTGCGTGAAGGTTGAAAAAGTTTGAGATTATTTAAGTAGGAAACAATTTCTTGGCTTGTCATCGGGGGTATAGAAGTTGGGAACATCTTTGTGTGACGAAAATGAAGCATAGCCTAACTATATGATTTTGTACGGATGAACCTTCTTTTGCCATGTTATTTTGAGAAGACATGATTGCTTTGATTAGTATACTTGAAGTATTATTACTTTTATGTCAATATGAACTTTTGTCTTGAATCTTTCGGATCTAAATATTCATACCACAATTAAGAAGATTTACATTGAAATTATGCCAAAGTATCACTCCGCATCAAAAATTCTTTTTTATCATTTACCTACTCGAGGACGAGCAGGAATTAAGCTTGGGGATGTTTGATACGTCTCCAATGTATCTATAATTTTTGATTGCTCCATGCTACTTTATCTACTGTTTTACGCAATATTGGGCTTTATAATCCACTTTTATATTATTTTTGGGACTAACCTATTAACCGGAGGCCCAACCCAGATTTGCTATTTTATGCCTTTTTCAGTGTTTCGAGGAGAAGAAATATCAGACGGAGTGAAAATGGAACGAAATCAACTGGAGAAGTTAATTTTGGAAGGAAACCCACCTGATGGACTTGGAGTGCACGTCAGGGGAGTCCCGGGCTGCCCACGAGGGTGGGGGCGCGCCCCCCGTGCCTCGTGAGCACCCCGGAGGTCCACCGACGTACCCCTTGCACCCATATATACCTACGTACCCTAAAACTTCCAGAACAGAAGATAGATCGGGAGTTCCGCCGCTGCAAGCCTCCAGAGCCACGAAAAACCAATCGGGACCCTGTTCCGGCACCCTGCCGGAGGGGGATCCCATCACCGGTGGCCATCTTCATCATCCCGGCTCTATCCATGACGAGGAGGGAGTAGTTCACCCTCGGGGCTGAGGGTATGTACCAGTAGCTATGTGTTTGATCTCTCTCTTTCTCGTGTTCTCTCTCGTGTTCCCTCTATGGCACGATCTTGATGTATCCCGAGCTTTGCTAGTGTAGTTGGATCTTATGATGTTTCTCCCCCTCTACTCTCTTGTGATGAATTGAGTTTCCCCTTTGAAGTTATCTTATCGGATTGAGTCTTTATGAGAACACTTGATGTATGTCTTGCCGTGATTATCTGTGGTGACAATGGGATATCATGTGCCACTTGGTGTATGTTTTGGTTATCAACTTGCGGGTTTCGTGACATTGGGAACCTATGCATAGGGGTTGGCACACGTTCTTGACTCTCCGGTAGTAGCTTTGGGGCACTCTTTGAAGTACTTTTATGTTGGTTGGATGAATCTGAGATTGTGTGACGCATATCGTATAATCATTCCCACGGATACTTGAGGTGACAATGGAGTATCTAGGTGACATTAGGGTTTTGGTTGATTTGTGTCTTAAGGTGTTATTCTAGTACGAACTCTTTTATAGATCGATCCGAAAGAATAACTTTGAGGTGGTTTCGTACCCTACCATAATCTCTACGTTTGTTCTCCGCTATTAGTGGCTTTGGAGTGACTCTTTGTTGCATGTTGAGGGCTTGTTATATGATCTATCTACATTATTATTGTTGAGAGAACTTGCACTAGTGAAAGTATGAACCCTAGGCCTTGTTTCCTATCATTGCAATACCGTTTACGCTCACTTTTACCACTTGTTACCTTGCTGTTTTTATTATTTCAGATTACAAAAACCTTTATCTACTATCTATTTTGCACTTGTATCTTCATCTCTTCGCCGAACTAGTGCACCTATACAATTTACCATTGTATTGGGTGTGTTGGGGACACAAGAGACTCTTTGTTATTTGGTTGCAGGGTTGTTTGAGAGAGACCATCTTCATCATACGCCTCCTACGGATTGATAAACCTTAGGTCATCCACTTGAGGGAAATTTGCTACTGTCCTACAAACCTGTGCACTTGCAGGCCCAACAACGTCTACAAGAAGAAGGTTGTGTAGTAGACATCAAGACTTCATATCTCTCGACCCGGGCATGAGCTTGGAAAACCATTTTCAGCTCTTCGAACATCTCATATGCTCCGTGTTGCTCAAAACGCTTTTGGAGCCCCGGTTCTAAGCTGTAAAGCATGCCGCACTGAACGAGGGAGTAATCATCAGCACGCGACTGCCAAGCGTTCATAACGTCTTGGTTCTCTGGGATGGGTGCTTCACCTAGCGGTGCTTCTAGGACATATGCTTTCTTGGCAGCTATGAGGATGATCCTCAAGTTCCGGACCCAGTCCGTATAGTTGCTGCCATCATCTTTCAGCTTGGTTTTCTCTAGGAACGCGTTGAAGTTGAGGTTGACATGAGCATGGGACATTTGATCTACAAGACATTTTGCAAAGGTTTTAGACTAAGTTCATGATAATTAAGTTCATTTAATCAAATTATTTAATGAACTCCCACTCAGATAGACATCCCTCTAGTCATCTAAGTGATCCATGATCCGAGTCAACTAGGCCATTTCCGATCATCACGTGAGACTGACTAGTCATCATCGGTGAACATCTCCATGTTGATCGTATCTTCTATACGACTCATGTTCGACCTTTCAGTCTCTTGTGTTCTGAGGCCATGTCTGTACATGCTAGGCTCGTCAAGTCAACCTAAGTGTTTTGCATGTGTAAATATGTCTTACACCCGTTGTATGTGGACGTTGGAATCTATCACACCCGATCATCACGTGGTGCTTCGAAACAACAAACTTTCGCAACAGCGCACAGTTAGGGGGAACACTTTCCTGAAATTATTATGAGGGATCATCTTATTTACTACCATCGTTCTAAGCAAATAAGATGCAAAAACATGATAAACATCACATGCAATCAAATAGTGACATGATATGGCCAATATCATATTGCTCCTTTGATCTCCATCTTCGGGGCGCCATGATCATCTTCGTCACTGGCATGACACCATGATCTCCATCATCATGATCTCCATCATCGTGTCTCCATGAAGTTGTTCGCCAACTATTACTTCTACTACTATGGCTAACAGTTTAGCAATAAAGTAAAGTAATTACATGGCGTTTATTCATTGACACACAGGTCATACAATAATTAATACAACTCCTATGGCTCCTGTCGGTTGTCATACTCATCGACATGCAAGTCATGATTCCTATTACAAGAACATGATCAATCTCATACACCACATATATATCATTCATCACAACCTTTTTTTGGCCATATCACATCACAAGGCATATGCTGCAAAAACAAGTTAGACGTCCTCTAATTGTTGTTGCATGTTTTTATGTGGATGCAATAGGGTTCTAGCAAGAACGTTTCTTACCTACGTAAAACCACAATGTGATATGCCAATTTCTATTTACCCTTCATAAGGACCCTTTTCATCGAATCCGATCCGACTAAAGTGGGAGAGACAGACACCCGCTAGCCACCTTATGCAACTAGTGCATGTCAGTCGGTGGAACCTGTCTCACGTAAGCGTACGTGTAAGGTCGGTCCAGGCCGCTTCATCCCATGATGCCGCCGAAACAAGATAAGACTAGTAGTGGCAAGAAAATTGACAACATCTACGCCCACAACAAGATTGTGTTCTACTCGTGCATAGAAACTACGCATAGACCTAGCTCATGATGCCACTTTTGGGGAACGTTGCAGAAAATAAAAAAATTCTACGCTTCACAAAGATCAGTCTATGGAGTCATCTAGAAACGAGAGAGAGGAGTGCATCTACATACCCTTGTAGATCACGAGCGGAAGCGTTCAAGAGAACGGGGTTGAGGGAGTCGTACTCGTCGTGATCCAAATCACCGAAGATCCTAGTGCCGAACAGACGGCACCTCCGCGTTCAACACACGTATGGTTGGTGTCGGGGATATACCCCGCGGTATGACCCGGCCGGAGTCGTAAACCGGTCGGGACTTGGTAAACCGGCGTATGGTAAACCGGAAGACCGTTAAGACAGATGGCTGAGTCAGACGGTAAACCGGCGGGTGTTAAACCGGCAGATGGCTAAGACAGACGGTAAACCGGCAAGTGTTAAACCGGCAGAGTTAAGACAGATGGCAGACAGAGTTAAGACAGATGGCAGACATTGTTAAACCGGCAGACATTGTTAAACCGGCAGACATTGTTAAACCGGCAGATGTTGAACAGCCCAGGAAAGGAAGTCAAAATAGTTTAAGTTAAAGTCCGAGTTGGACTCCACATGTAACCCGCTCCTTCAACATATATAAGGAGGGGCAGGGCTCCCCAAAGAGGGACAAGCAAGAAACAATTTCTAGGGCTAGACACAACTAGAGGAGAGCCGGTTTACGGCGACTCCCTCATGATGATAATGAGATCTAGCCTCAAACAGCATGTAGGGTTATTACCGGATGATGTTTCCCGGGGCCCGAAGCTGTCTAAATCCTTGTCTTGTGTTGCGTCTTCCGATTCCGCTCAACCCCTCTCAAGCTACCACATAGATGCGTTGGCCTCGCGACTAAGTCCTCACACTAAGGACATCTGACGTGTTAATTCCACGACAGTTGGCGCCCACCATGGGGCCCACGCACGGTGGTGTTGAGTTTCTTGGAGGGATCTTTCCCAGGGATCAAGAAGGTTACAACTTTCCGGATGAAGAAAACTCAACTCGGAAGTGTTTCCATCAGCTTCGAGTTCACCGGTCCAGATTTTATAAATCCATGAGATTTAAAGCAAAGAAGCATTAGGGTTAAGATCGATCCGCAACCGCCGTCTTATGATTTAGTCAGTCGTTTTCAAGTAACCAAAGCGGAAGGACGCGTCCGATTAAACTAATGCCTCGCATGTGCCTGCTCGCTGGAGAAGGATTGTTCTTCGGGGCCCGTCTTAAATCGGCTGTGCTTTGAGCAGCCGCGACCTAGAGTACCTTGCCGGTTCTGACCTCCTCCGGCTTACTCCACGCGTAGCCAAGCTGCCTGCCGGTTCACCTGCTCCAAGCAAATATACTGATAAAGTTTTTCGACAAGATCGGAGCCCGCCAGTATTACCAAATAAAAGAAGACTACAATGAAGACTCAGAAAGAGTCAACTTTCCGAAGCCAGCCGACCCAGTCTTGATACGAGTCGCTCTCCGCTGCCAGGGTTATCTGCGAGTCGCCGCCTGGCCGTGACCACAGTCGAGCTGCAATCACATCTTGCCGTGCGCGGTTCTAGCCGCTGCGGTCTACTACTTCTGCCTTGAACCGGCCGCCTGACCCGTCTCTGTCGTCCCACCAGCCGCCGCCGCCATAACCCGCTGAGTTGCTCCTCAGCCGCGGCTCCGCCGTGGCCGGCTGCTGCTGCCCCTCTCTACTGCCGCTGCGTCCGTGAGTTGCAGGTCGGAGTCTCGCCGAAATCAGGTGATTCGAGGTACTAATTGCCAAGATCAACAGAGTATTTTCACAGCAGCCAAAACATCAGTTATTTATACGATGGATCAAGTTTCGAAGTCACGTCAGGATCATGCTGCTACTACATCCATCAAGCCAATAATAAGCAGTACAAAGGCGTTATACATCAATATACACGGACCGGGATGGAAAAACCAGTTACAAACTTCCTCCGCCTTCAAATCCGTGTCTCAGTCACCTCCGTTGAGCTTCCACGGTCTCTCTGCTGATGCGGCCTTGTCTGCGAGCCGCGGGCCCTGTTTTCGAGTTGCCAAACTCCAAAAATCAACCATCAGGCCAATGACTTTGCCCGCGACCCCGTGGATGAATCGCTCTCATCGGTTCCCGGTCGTTTTAGCTCACCTGGAGAAGTTTTCCACCTGTAGCTGATAGCCGTGGTTGACCCTGGCGTTTTGGCCTCCCTGTACCATCTCCGCCTCGGACATGCTGGGTCACGCATGCTTCGCATCGCCCGCGGATCCCTCTGTTTCTTTGAGCGGGTCGTGAATCCTCAGATGTTAACCCGGACGCAACTCAGCAACCCGCCGCGCCGGGTCGCCATGTTGTCAACGCCGAGTTCCACTGGTCGCCACACTTCATGCCACCGGCTGTTTGCAAGTCGCCTTCACCGCTATTGCCGACTCGCCGTCGTCATCGTGGGTCGCCCTTCTTCACCTTGCGGTGCTGCAGGTCCTCAGCTGCAGCTATGCCTTTGTCACCGACGATCTGGCTTGCTCCGGCCAGCGCCGGCTCGATGCGCTGCCGGGTCAGCACGGACTCGCCCCGCTGTGTGTGAGTCGATCCGCCGCCGCTCTCCTAGCAACCCACTGCTCCGCTGCCTCTGCCGCCTTGCCAGTCCAACCGCACCACCGAGCCGCCTTTGCTGCACGCTGCCTCCAAGCCGCTGCTCTGAGCCGCCGCCTTTGTTGCGTGCCGCCGCTGCTGCCTTGAACCGCTGTTCCGAGCCACCACCGTGAGCCTGTTGGAAATATGCCCTAGAGGCAATAATAAAAGCATTATTATTATATTTCCTTGTTCATGATAATTGTCTTTATTCATGCTATAATTGTGTTATCTGGAAATCGTAATACATGTGTGAATAATAGACATCAACATGTCCCTAGTGAGCCTCTAGTTGACTAGCTCGTTGATCAACAGATAGTCATGATTTCCTGACTATGGACACTGGATGTCATTGATAACGAGATCACATCATTAGGAGAATGATGTGATGGACAAGACCCAATCCTAAACATAGCACAAGATCGTATAGTTCGTTTGCTAGAGTTTTCTAATGTCAAGTATCTTTTCCTTAGACCATGAGATCGTGTAACTCCCGGATACTGTAGGAGTGCTTTGGGTATGCCAAACGTCACAACGTAAC
Source organism: Triticum aestivum (assembly GCF_018294505.1). Classification (NCBI taxonomy): domain Eukaryota; kingdom Viridiplantae; phylum Streptophyta; class Magnoliopsida; order Poales; family Poaceae; genus Triticum; species Triticum aestivum. Next base: position 673,645,550 of record NC_057804.1, read on the forward strand.
TGGGTGACTATAAAGGTAGACTACGGGTATCTCCGAAAGTGTCTGTTGGGTGACATGGATCAAGACTGGGATTTGTCACTCCGTATGACGGAGAGGTATCACTGGGCCCACTCGGTAATGCATCATCATAATGAGCTCAGAGTGACCAAGTGTCTGGTCACGGGATCATGCATTACGGTACGAGTAAAGTGACTTGCCGGTAACGAGATTGAACGAGGTATTGGGATACCGACGATCGAATCTCGGGCAAGTAACATATCGATAGACAAAGGGAATAGCGTACGGGGTTGATTGAATCCTCGACATCGTGGTTCATCCGATGAGATCATCGTGGAGCATGTGGGAGCCAACATGGGTATCCAGATCCCGCTGTTGGTTATTGACCGGAGAGTCGTCTCGGTCATGTCTGCTTGTCTCCCGAACCCGTAGGGTCTACACACTTAAGGTTCGGTTACGCTAGGGTTGTAGGGATATGTATATGCAGTGACCCGAATGTTGTTCGGAGTCCCGGATGAGATCCCGGACGTCACGAGGAGTTCCGGAATGGTCCGGAGGTAAAGATTTATATATGGGAAGTCCTGTTTCGGGCATCGGGACAAGTCTCGGGGTTATCGGTATTGTACCGGGACCACCGGAAGGGTCCCGGGGGTCCACCGGGTGGGTCCACCTGCCCCGGGGGGCCACATGGGCTGCAAGGGGGTGCGCCTTGGCCTAATGGGCCAAGGGCACCAGCCCCACATAGGCCCATGCGCCTAGGGTTCAAAGGGGGAGGAGTCCTACTAGTGGAAGGCACCTCCTAGGTGCCTTGGGGGGGAGGGAAACCCCCCTAGGCCGCCGCACCCCTAGGAGATTGGATCTCCTAGGGCCGGCCACCCCCCCTTGGCACCCCTATATATAGTGGGGGGAGAGGAGGGACTTCATACCTTGAGTCCTTGGCCTTTGGTTGCCTCCTTCTCCCTCCCCAACACCTCCTCAACCTCCATAGTGCTTAGCGAAGCTCTGCCGGAGTACTGCAGCTCCATCAACACCACGCCGTCGTGCTGCTGCTGGTGCCATCTCCCTCAACCTCTCCTCCCTCCCTTGCTGGATCAAGAAGAGGAGACGTGGCTGTTCCGTACGTGTGTTGAACGCGGAGGTGCCGTCCGTTCGGCGCTGGTCATCGGTGATTTGGATCACGTCGAGTACGACTACATCATCACCGTTCTTTTGAACGCTTCCGTGCGCGATCTACAAAGGTATGTAGATGCATCTGATCACTCGTTGCTAGATGAACTCCTAGATGATCTTGGTGAAACGAGTAGGAAAATTTTTGTTTTCTGCAACGTTCCCCAACAGTGGCATCATGAGCTAGGTCTATGCGTAGTTCTTCTTGCGCGAGTAGAACACAATTTGTTGTGGGCGTAGATTTGTCAACTTTCTTGCCGTTACTAGTCCTTTCTTGCTTCAGCGGTATTGTGGGATGAAGCGGCCCGGACCAACCTTACACGTACGCTTACGTGAGACCGGTTCCACCGACTAACATGCACTAGTTGCATAAGGTGGCTGGCGGGTGTCTGTCTCTCCCACTTTAGTTGGAGCGGAATCGATGAACAGGGTCCTTATGAAGGGTAAATAGAAGTTGACAAATCACGTTGTGGCTTTAACGTAGGTAAGAAAACGTTCTTGCTAGAACCCTAATTCAGCCACGTAAAACTTGCAACAACAATTAGAGGACGTCTAACTTGTTTTTGCAGCAAGTGGTTTGTGATATGATATGGCCAAAGTTGTGATGAATGATGAATGATCTATATGTGATGTATGAGATGTTCATGCTATTGTAATAGGATTCACGACTTGCATGTCGATGAGTATGACAACCGGCAGGAGCCATAGGAGTTGTCTTTATTCTTTTAATGACCTGCGTGTCATCGAGAAACGCCATGTAAATTACTTTACTTTATTGCTAAACGCGTTAGCCATAGTAGTAGAAGTAATAGTTGGCGAGCAACTTCATGGAGACACGATGATGGAGATCATGATGATGGAGATCATGGTGTCAAGCCGGTGACAAGATGATCACGGAGCCCCAAGATGGAGATCAAAGGAGCTATGTGAAAATGGCCATATCATGTCACGTTTATTATTTGATTGCATGTGATGTTTATCATGTTTTGCATCTTGTTTACTTAGAACGACGGTAATAAATAAGATGATCCCTCACAATAAAATTCAAGAAGTGTTCCCCCTAACTGTGCACCATTGCGACAGTTCGCTGTTTCAAAACACCACGTGATGATCGGGTGTTTTATTCAGACGTTCACATACAACGGGTGTAAGACAGATTTACACATGCAAACACTTAGGTTGACTTGACGAGCCTAGCATGTACAGACATGGCCTCAGAACACAGAAGACCGAAAGGTCGAGCATGAGTCGTATAGAAGATACGATCAACATGAAGATTTTCACCGATGTTGACTAGTCCGTCTCACGTGATGATCGGACACGGTCTAGTTTAACTCGGATCATGTAATACTTAGATGACTAGAGGGATGTCTAATCTAAGTGGGAGTTCACTAATAATTTGATTAGTTGAACTTAATTATCATGAACTTAGTCTAAAATCTTTGCAATATGTCTTGTAGATCAAATGGCCAACGTAGTCCTCAACTTCAACGCGTTCCTAGAGAAAACTAAGCTGAAAGACGATGGCAGCAACTATACGGACTGGGTCCGGAACCTGAGGATCATCCTCATAGCTGCCAAGAAAGATTATGTCCTACAAGCACCACTTGGTGACGCACCCGTTCTCCCTGCAGAACAAGATGTTATGAACGCTTGGCAGGCACGTTTCGATGACTACTCCCTCGTTCAGTGCGGCATGCTTTACAGCCTAGAGCCGGGGCTCCAAAAGCGTTTTGAGAGACATGGAGCATATGAGATGTTCGAAGAGCTGAAAATGGTTTTCCAAGCTCATGCCCGGGTCGAGAGATATGAAGTCTCCGACAAATTCTTCAGCTGTAAGATGGAGGAAAACAGTTCTGTCAGTGAGCACATACTCACTATGTCTGGGTTGCATAACCGCTTGACTCAGCTGGGAGTTAATCTCCCGGATGATGCGGTCATTGACAGAATCCTCCAGTCGCTTCCACCAAGCTACAAGAGCTTTGTGATGAACTTCAATATGCAGGGGATGGAAAAGACCATTCCTGAAGTATTTGCTATGCTGAAATCAGCGGAGGTAGAAGTCAGGAAAGAACATCAAGTGTTGATGGTCAATAAAACCACTAAGTTCAAGAAAGGCAAGGGTAAAAAGAACTTCAAGAAGGACGGCAAGGGGGTTGCCGCGCCCGGCAAGCAAGCTGCCGGGAAGAAGCCAAAGAATGGACCCAAGCCCGAGACTGAGTGCTTTTATTGCAAGGGAAGCGGTCACTGGAAGCGGAACTGCCCTAAGTACTTAGCGGATAAGAAGGCCGGCAAAACCAAAGGTATATGTGATATACATGTAATTGATGTGTACCTTACTAGTGCCCGTAGTGGCTCCTGGGTATTTGATACCGGTGCAGTTGCTCACATTTGTAACTCAAAGCAGGGGCTGCGGAATAAGCGGAAACTGGCAAAGGACGAGGTGACGATGCGCGTCGGGAATGGTTCCAAGGTCAATGTGATCGCCGTCGGCACGCTACCTCTGCATCTCCCTTCGGGATTAGTTTTAAACCTTAATAATTGTTATTTAGTGCCAGCTTTGAGCATGAACATTGTATCGGGATCTCGTTTAATTCGAGATGGCTACTCTTTTAAATCTGAGAATAATGGTTGTTCCATTTTTATGAGAGATATGTTTTATGGTCATGCTCCTATGGTGAATGGTTTATTCTTTATGAATCTCGAACGTGATGCTACACATGTTCATAATGTGAGTACCAAAAGAAGTAAAGTTGATAATGATAGTCCCACATACTTGTGGCACTGCCGCCTTGGTCACATAGGTGTCAAACGCATGAAGAAGCTCCATGCTGATGGACTTTTAGAGTCTCTTGATTATGAATCATTTGACACGTGCGAACCATGCCTTATGGGTAAAATGACCAAGACTCCGTTCTCAGGAACAATGGAGCGAGCAACCGACTTATTGGAAATCATACATACCGATGTGTGCGGTCCAATGAGTGTTGAGGCTCGCGGTGGCTATCGTTATGTTCTCACCCTCACTGATGATTTAAGTAGGTATGGGTATATCTACTTAATGAAACACAAGTCTGAAACCTTTGAAAAGTTCAAGGAATTTCAGAGTGAGGTTGAAAATCAACGTGACAGGAAAATCAAGTTTCTGCGATCAGATCGTGGAGGAGAATACTTGAGTCACGAGTTTGGCACACACTTAAGAAAATGTGGAATAGTTTCACAACTCACGCCGCCTGGAACACCTCAGCGTAATGGTGTGTCCGAACGTCGTAATCGCACTCTGTTAGATATGGTGCGATCTATGATGTCTCTTACCGATTTACCGCTGTCTTTTTGGGGCTATGCTTTAGAGACTGCCGCATTCACTTTAAATAGGGCTCCGTCGAAATCCGTTGAGACGACACCGTATGAATTATGGTTTGGGAAGAAACCTAAGCTGTCGTTTCTAAAAGTTTGGGGATGCGATGCTTATGTCAAGAAACTTCAACCTGAAAAGCTCGAACCCAAATCGGAAAAATGCGTCTTCATAGGGTACCCAAAAGAAACTATTGGGTACACCTTCTACCTTAGATCTGAAGGCAAGATCTTTGTTGCCAAGAATGGGTCCTTTCTGGAGAAAGAGTTTCTCTCGAAAGAAGTAAGTGGGAGGAAAGTAGAGCTTGATGAAGTATTGCCTCTTGAACCGGAAAATGGCGCAACTCAAGAAAATGTTCCTGAGGTGCCAGCACCGACTAGAGAGGAAGTTAATGATAATGATCAAGATACTTCTGATCAAGCTCCTACTGAAATTCGAAGGTCCACAAGGACACGTTCCGCACCAGAGTGGTACGGCAACCCTGTCTTGGAAATCATGTTGTTAGACAACGGTGAACCTTCGAACTATGAAGAAGCGATGGCGGGACCAGATTCCGACAAATGGCTAGAAGCCATGAAATCCGAGATAGGATCCATGTATGAGAACGAAGTATGGACTTTGACTGACTTGCCCGTTGAACGGCGAGCCATAGAAAATAAATGGATCTTTAAGAAGAAGACAGACGCGGATGGTAATGTGACCATTTATAAAGCTCGGCTTGTCGCTAAGGGTTATCGACAAGTTCAAGGGGTTGACTACGATGAGACTTTCTCACCGGTAGCGAAGCTGAAGTCCGTCCGAATCATGTTAGCAATTGTCGCATTCTATGATTACGAAATATGGCAAATGGACGTCAAAACGGCATTCCTTAATGGTTTCCTTAAGGAAGAATTGTATATGATGCAGCCGGAAGGTTTTGTCGATCCTAAGAATGCTGACAAAGTGTGCAAGCTCCAACGCTCGATTTATGGGCTGGTGCAAGCATCTCGGAGTTGGAACATTCGCTTTGATGAGATGATCAAAGCGTTTGGGTTTACACAGACTTATGGAGAAGCCTGCGTTTACAAGAAAGTGAGTGGGAGCTCTGTAGCATTTCTCATATTATATGTAGATGACATACTTTTGATGGGAAATGATATAGAACTCTTGGACAGCATCAAGGCCTACTTGAATAAAAGTTTTTCAATGAAGGACCTTGGAGAAGCTGCTTATATATTAGGCATCAAAATCTATAGAGATAGATCAAGACGCCTCATAGGTCTTTCACAAAGCACATACCTTGATAAGATATTGAAGAAGTTCAATATGGATCAATCCAAGAAAGGGTTCTTGCCTGTGTTACAAGGTATGAAATTGAGCTCAGCTCAATGTCCGACCACGGCAGAAGATATAGAAGAGATGAGCGTCATCCCCTATGCCTCAGCCATAGGTTCTATTATGTATGCCATGCTGTGTACCAGACCTGATGTTAACCTTGCCGTAAGTTTGGTAGGAAGGTACCAAAGTAATCCCGGCAAGGAACACTGGACAGCGGTCAAGAATATCCTGAAGTACCTGAAAAGGACTAAGGAAATGTTTCTCGTTTATGGAGGTGACGAAGAGCTCGTCGTAAAGGGTTACGTCGACGCTAGCTTCGACACAGATCTGGATGACTCTAAGTCACAAACCGGATACGTGTATATTTTGAATGGTGGGGCAGTAAGCTGGTGCAGTTGCAAGCAAAGCGTTGTGGCGGGATCTACATGTGAAGCGGAGTACATGGCAGCCTCGGAGGCAGCACATGAAGCAATATGGGTGAAGGAGTTCATCACCGACCTAGGAGTCATACCCAATGCGTCGGGGCCGATCAAGCTCTTCTGTGACAACACTGGAGCTATTGCACTTGCCAAGGAGCCCAGGTTTCACAAGAAGACAAGGCACATCAAGCGTCGCTTCAACTCCATTCGTGAAAATGTTCAAGATGGAGACATAGAGATTTGTAAAGTACATACGGACCTGAATGTAGCAGATCCGTTGACTAAACCTCTCCCTAGAGCAAAACATGATCAACACCAGAATTCCATGGGTGTTCGATTCATCACAATGTAACTAGATTATTGACTCTAGTGCAAGTGGGAGACTGTTGGAAATATGCCCTAGAGGCAATAATAAAAGCATTATTATTATATTTCCTTGTTCATGATAATTGTCTTTATTCATGCTATAATTGTGTTATCTGGAAATCGTAATACATGTGTGAATAATAGACATCAACATGTCCCTAGTGAGCCTCTAGTTGACTAGCTCGTTGATCAACAGATAGTCATGATTTCCTGACTATGGACACTGGATGTCATTGATAACGAGATCACATCATTAGGAGAATGATGTGATGGACAAGACCCAATCCTAAACATAGCACAAGATCGTATAGTTCGTTTGCTAGAGTTTTCTAATGTCAAGTATCTTTTCCTTAGACCATGAGATCGTGTAACTCCCGGATACCGTAGGAGTGCTTTGGGTATGCCAAACGTCACAACGTAACTGGGTGACTATAAAGGTAGACTACGGGTATCTCCGAAAGTGTCTGTTGGGTGACATGGATCAAGACTGGGATTTGTCACTCCGTATGACGGAGAGGTATCACTGGGCCCACTCGGTAATGCATCATCATAATGAGCTCAGAGTGACCAAGTGTCTGGTCACGGGATCATGCATTACGGTACGAGTAAAGTGACTTGCCGGTAACGAGATTGAACGAGGTATTGGGATACCGACGATCGAATCTCGGGCAAGTAACATATCGATAGACAAAGGGAATAGCGTACGGGGTTGATTGAATCCTCGACATCGTGGTTCATCCGATGAGATCATCGTGGAGCATGTGGGAGCCAACATGGGTATCCAGATCCCGCTGTTGGTTATTGACCGGAGAGTCGTCTCGGTCATGTCTGCTTGTCTCCCGAACCCGTAGGGTCTACACACTTAAGGTTCGGTTACGCTAGGGTTGTAGGGATATGTATATGCAGTGACCCGAATGTTGTTCGGAGTCCCGGATGAGATCCCGGACGTCACGAGGAGTTCCGGAATGGTCCGGAGGTAAAGATTTATATATGGGAAGTCCTGTTTCGGGCATCGGGACAAGTCTCGGGGTTATCGGTATTGTACCGGGACCACCGGAAGGGTCCCGGGGGTCCACCGGGTGGGTCCACCTGCCCCGGGGGGCCACATGGGCTGCAAGGGGGTGCGCCTTGGCCTAATGGGCCAAGGGCACCAGCCCCACATAGGCCCATGCGCCTAGGGTTCAAGGGGGAGGAGTCCTAGGAGGGAAGGCACCTCCTAGGTGCCTTGGGGGGGAGGGAAACCCCCCTAGGCCGCCGCACCCCTAGGAGATTGGATCTCCTAGGGCCGGCCACCCCCCCTTGGCACCCCTATATATAGTGGGGGAGAGGAGGGACTTCATACCTTGAGTCCTTGGCCTTTGGTTGCCTCCTTCTCCCTCCCCAACACCTCCTCAACCTCCATAGTGCTTAGCGAAGCTCTGCCGGAGTACTGCAGCTCCATCAACACCACGCCGTCGTGCTGCTGCTGGTGCCATCTCCCTCAACCTCTCCTCCCTCCCTTGCTGGATCAAGAAGAGGAGACGTGGCTGTTCCGTACGTGTGTTGAACGCGGAGGTGCCGTCCGTTCGGCGCTGGTCATCGGTGATTTGGATCACGTCGAGTACGACTACATCATCACCGTTCTTTTGAACGCTTCCGTGCGCGATCTACAAAGGTATGTAGATGCATCTGATCACTCGTTGCTAGATGAACTCCTAGATGATCTTGGTGAAACGAGTAGGAAAATTTTTGTTTTCTGCAACGTTCCCCAACAGAGCCGCTACGAGCCGCCCCTGCAAGTTCATCTGATCGTTGCTGATGGTGGGTGCCCGGTTGGAAGGGTGTGCTACTGGTTCTACAAGGCAAAAGGCCCTTTCGTTGGTACACAGAAGAGTCAGACTTTGGAGAATGATAAAGCTCCGTCAGAGTTGCAAATGATGCATCAGCGTGTTCTGAAGACAAAATTCTCACGTGAAGCTTTTTCAAGTGGTCTAGTCACATCAGGAAGTCATCAGCGTATTGATACGGAGGCTGCCGGTCGGTCCGGTTTGCATACCAAAGGCCGCACCAGAATATATCCAACATTATCCAGTACCGGTATCTGCGTTCATCCGGAAAATAAAATCAGGTGCTATATGTTATCAGTATTTTTAGCGTATAGTAAATTGTTTGAGAGCAGTTACTCTGTCTTTCAATATATTTTATGCAGGACAAAGTCCATTACAAAAGTGGCGTCGTACCATGGACAGGAGGCTCGCACTGGTTTAAACGTAGTGGCCAACTCTTGCGCCTACACTGACTACCGCTGCCGCGCCCGAATCGTCAGTCCAAACTGGTTTACAAATGTCGTGGCCGATTCTCCCGTCCGCACTGACTTACAAATGTTGCGGCCGATTCTCCCATCCGCACCGACTTACAAATGTTGCGGCCGATTCTCCCGTCCGCACCGACTTACATATGTTGCGGCCAATTCTCCCGTCCACGCCGGCTTACAGCACCGCGGCCGGCTCATCTGTTTATGCCGCTTTTGAAATCGTGGTTGTCCTTGTCGTCCATCTCTCGAGGCCTGGTCTACATCAACACACTGGGCCACACCTATCTGCACGAGTTATTTATTGAGTATGAGCAAGTCACTGCTTGGGTAGCCCGGTTTTCTTACTGGAAGCAAATTGTCATCAACTGCAGTCTACGCTGGATGGTTCAATGGATATATGCACAAGTCGCTGCCACTAACGTTAGGTTATCTTCAAACAATCAGTTGGAGGAAACCATTGGCCAAGTTGCTGACACGGCTCATACGGGATCATTTATAACCCGCCGCAGTCACCTCAACCTTCTGTGGATTTACATCGCGTTATCAACACCAAAGATATATACCTTCTGCTATGGTCAAGTATGGAGGATCTCAAGACAACTCCTTGAGTCATCTTAAGACTCGGGGGCTACGATGATATATACCTTTCTGTTATGATCAAGTCTTGCCAGTTTCAGCAAATTCACGTGCCCCAGTATGTTGAAGGGAAAGATAACCCGGTCCTAGAGGTTACTGCTATATTGATGAAAATTTAGAGGCCGTCAGAGAATTTCCGGCTCAAAAAGTATATGACAAAATCCCGGCTTAATGAAGAAGTTCCGGGTCATCAGAAAGGATTCCGGTTCAAAATCCGGTTCAAGAGACATCTCTCTCATAAAGCGTTGAAGCTCTCCAAGTATCCGGTTTACAATCCGGTTCAAGGGAAATTTATCTATCACGAAGCTTTGAAACTCTCAATATCCGATTCAAAATCCCAGTTCAAGAAGAATTTATTTCTTGCAAAATGTTAAAGGTTGCCGAAGAGGACCTGTTGCCATGATGCACGGTTCAAACATGGGTATCCCGCCTTATTGGCTTATCATATTATTGGTTACATGGGGGCTTCAGCTTAAAAAGCGGAGTTCTGTCCATTAATCCGGCTATCATGCCACAACAAAGCTTGGGAGCTTCACACCCAAGGGGCCAAAGAGAGTCTGGATGCCATGCACAACTCAAACATAGGCACCTAATGAGCACAGCTCATGACGTTACTTGGGGGCTCCTTGGTCCAATACCAAGGAGTTTGAACGGACCCTTGTAGCTGGGTATCGACCCACGGCTTGGAAGCCTGGTATATTTACCTAAAACCCCGGGTTAACCTGCCTTCATCAAGTAAGACACTCCTATCCAGGTCATCCTGGCACGGCCCTCCGAACGTTTGACAGTTACTCTCATTGAGACCCTGCACTTGTCAAAGTTAAAATGGTGATTGGTTAGTTGGAGGTCCATCTTAAAAGGCTTTGTTAAATGGTTCAACTCAGCGGCCTGGCAGCCCACAAAAAGCCTCGAATTTGGGCCTGGCAGCCCTCAAAAGCCTCGACTACACGGTTTTATTTGCCTTTGTCAAGATTTTTCTCTTTTGATAAATTTTATGTTGAACCGGTGTCTATTGACCCGGCATGACTATCAGTCATCAAATTAACCCGGTGTTCATTAACCCGGCTCGACTTTCAACTCCAAGTTGTCAGTACATAATCACTTATAATCCGGTGTTTATTGACCCGGCCTGGCTTTGGACTACAAGTCGCCATCATATATTTGGATTGCGCCATTGGAATTATGCGCTTATAAATCATTGGGTATACTATTAAAATAGCCAACATGGCTGGATTTTTATTATGGTTATCAATAACTAGTATTATGATTAAGGTTTTCAAAGTCGCTTTAGCGCAATGGCTATCATATTATCAATGGATATGATTTTTATTCTACAATTGAAGGAATAGTCCCGAGTTGCTGCAGGCTTACAACCCGGCACTTGGGGGCTACATTATTTAAGTTGAGATTACATCAAATATGCAAGTCTCATGTCGCTGCAAGCATGCACCATGACACTCGGGGGCTAATGCAAAGTCATTCTTTGTTCATCTTATTGAAGACCCGACTCATCACATTATAATGAGCCGGCCCTTGGGGGCTACCAATTGCTCCTGTCAAACAATTCAAGGTACAAAGCTTTTTATTCATTATATTGAAGGGTCCACTGCTCATTTGGTAAAGCACAAGGCTTTTAACCTTGTGGACGTGTATTCAAGCCCTATGATGGGGGTTATCATATGATGTTATTTTCATTGAAGTATATATTAAAGTCCCAGCTCAATATTATCTTACTGAGCCGGCCCTTGGGGGTTACACGTTGCTGTTCAAAAGTTTACATGATTACATTTACGAAGTCCCTGCTCGTTATTGCATAATGACCCGGTCCTTGGGGGCTACACTGGTTGAAGTTTTTTTTTAGCATCAGGAAATTACAAGTCCCAGGTTGCTGCAAGCATGACAACCCGGCACTTGGGGGCTACATATGTGGAATACTCAATTCTGACTAATGGTTGAGATGAACAACCTGGATTTCTTCAAGATTGTGATATTTATATTGAAGCAAGTCTTAAGATGTTGCTATGCTATCTTCTTCAGACTTGGGGGCTACAAGTGATAGTCATATAAGAGGTATATTTTCAAGCTGGATGTTAATTACAAGTATGACCCAGTGCTATCAATATTTATAAATCGGCAAGTTCTACATTCTTAAACCGGCTGAAGATCAGATGAGGATTTCAAGGACCGTTATTTTTGTTAAGTCATTGGGAATTGAGTCAAAGAAGTTATTCTTCACAATATTTCTCTGTGACAAACTAATGTCAGCAAATTGATTATGAAGCTAGCCTGTTAAACCGGATTTTCTATAAGAAGGAAGTGACAAGGACTTAAGGATGATCAGGATCAGTTTAACATGGATAAATCCAAATTAAACTGGGGGCTAATGTCGGGGATATACCCCGCTGTATAACCCGGCCAAAGTCGTAAACCGTCCGGGACTTGGTAAACCGGCGGATGGTAAACCGGCAGACCGTTAAGACAGATGGCTGAGTCAGACGGTAAATCGGCGGGTGTTAAACCGGCAGATGGCTAAGACAGACGGTAAACCGGCAAGTGTTAAACCGGCAGAGTTAAGACAGATGGCAGACAGAGTTAAGATAGATGGCAGACAATGTTAAACCGGCAGACATTGTTAAACTGGCAGACATTGTTAAACCGGCAGACATTGTTAAACCGGCAGACATTGTTAAACCGGCAGACAATGTTAAATCGGCAGACGTTGAACAGCCCAGGAAAGGAAGTCAAAATAGTTTAAGTTAAAGTCCGAGTTGGACTCCACATGTAACCCGCCCCTTCAACATATATAAGGAGGGGCAGGGCTCCCCAAAGAGGGACAAGCAAGAAACAATCTCTAGGGCTAGACACAACTAGAGGAGAGCCGGTTTACAGCGACTCCCTCGTGATGATAATGAGATCTAGCCTCGAACAGCATGTAGGGTTTTTACCGAATGATGTTTCCCAGGGCCCGAAGCTGTCTAAATCCTTGTCTTGTGTTGCGTCTCTCGATTCCGCTCAACCCCTCTCAAGCTACCACATAGATGCGTTGGCCTCGCGACTAAGTCCTCACACTAAGGACATCTGACGTGTTAATTCCACGACAGTTGGGGAAGACGTCTCCTCCTTCTTGATCCAGCAAGGGGGAAGGAGAGGTTGATGGAGATCCAGTAGCACGACGGTGTGGTGGTGGAAGTAGCGGCGATCTCGGCAGGGCTTCGCCAAGCTCAGCGAGAGGGAGAGGTGTTACGGGGTTGAGGGAGGCACCAGGGACTAGGGTGCGGGTGCCCTCCCTCCCACCCTCTTTATATAGGGGCCCTTGGGGGCGCCGGCCCCCTAGAGATCCCATCTCAAGGGGGGGCGGCGGCCAAGGGGGGGACTTGCCCCCCAAGCCAAGTGGGGCGCCCCACACCCCTAGGGTTTCCAACCCTAGGCGCAAGGGGAGACCCAAGAGGGGCGCACCAGCCCACCAGGGGCTGGTTCCATTCCCTCTTCAGCCCACGAGGCCCTCCGGGATAGGTGGCCCCACCCGGTGGACCCCCGGGACCCTTCCGGTGGTCCCGGTACAATACCGGTGACCCCTGAAACTTTCCCGGTGGCCGAAACTGGACTTCCTATATACAATTCTTCACCTCCGGACCATTCCGGAAGTCCTCGTAACGTCCAGGATCTCATCCGGGACTCCGAACAACTTTCGGGTTACCGCATACTAATATCTCTACAACCCTAGCGTCATTGAACCTTAAGTGTGTAGACCCTACGGGTTCGGGAATCACGCAGACATGACCGAGACAGCTCTCTGGCCAATAACCAACAGCGGGATCTGGATACCCATGTTGGCTCCCACATGTTCCACGATAATCTCATCGAATGAACCACGATGTTGAGGATTCAAGTAATCCCATATACAATTCCCTTTGTCAATCAGTACGTTACTTGCCCGAGATTCAATCATCGGTATCCCAATACCTCGTTCAATCTCGTTACCGGCAAGTCACTTTACTCGTACCGTAATGCATGATCCCGTGACCAACCACTTGGTCACATTGAGCTCATTATGATGATGCAATCCTGATTGGGCCCAGAGATACCTCTCCGTCATACGGAGTGACAAATCCTAGTCTCGATTCGTGTCAAGCCAACAGATACTTTCAGGTATACCTGTAGTATACCTTTATAGCCACCCAGTTACGTTGTGACGTTTGGTACACCCAAAGCACTCCTACGGTATCCGAGAGTTACAGGATCTCATGGTCTAAGGAAATGATACTTGACATTGGAAAAGCTCTAGCAAATGAACTACACGATCTTGTGCTATGCTTAGGATTGGGTCTTGTCCATCACATCATTCTCCTAATGATGTGATCCCGTTATCAATGACATCCAATGTCCATAGTCAGGAAACCATGACTATCTGTTGATCAATGAGCTAGTAAACTAGAGGCTCACTAGGGACATGTTGTGATCTATGTATTCACACATTTATTATGATTTCCGGATAACACAATTATAGCATGAATAATAGACAATTATCATGAACAAGGAAATATAATAATAATCATTTTATTATTGCCTCTAGGGCATATTTCCAACAAAAGGCCCCTCCTATATATATGGCACTTATGAAAAATTCAGTTTCATCGACCACCACTTCTTCTCCAACTTCTTCGCGCCGTAGCCCATTGCGCGCCGCCCTCGCCAGCCCGCCGCGCGTCGTCGCCCCTGCCGCCCGTCGTCGTCGTCCCCATCGTCGCCGTCTCGCGCCGCCGCCCCATACATCGCCGTCTCGATCTAGCCGTCGCCCCCGGCCCGCCGCCCGTCGTCGCGCCGTCCCTGTCG